>NC_088201.1:189107805-189249930 GCF_037126465.1 Ornithodoros turicata
CAAACAATGAGGGACCATTTACCTACTCTAATTTACTGTAGTCGGTAATGCTCACAATGACTAGCCACAGACCTTGGGTGTCACAGACACAAAAATCAGGCAAATGAGTCAATAGCCTCGATAATGTAAAATCCTGGGTCTCGGCACACAGAGGGACGACCCAAACACCACAATTCTGTGCACTCAGACGCAGGCTTTACATTACTGAATCCATCCACAAGCTGGCCTCCATATACGCCATCTTGTGAGGCAAAAGATGTAACAAAACCTGAATCTGCGGAACAACAAACTCGTCCGGGGAACTGCATCTGCAAAAATATCATAAACGTAGCAAACAATATGTCGAACCATGAGTGATTCCAAATTGCCAGTGGAGCTGGGATACGATCTAGCAATTTTTTTTCCTTGCAACTTCAAATCTACATTGACTCACACACCACATGATTAGGGCCTTGAATTTTTTGGGGATAAACCTCAATTTTACCTCCTCCCACCCCCACCCCAATTTGCATCACTGTCACTTAAGGCAAAAACAAAATAACCCTGAAAACTAACTGGGCAAAAAATCGTCGTATAACAGAAGAAATACCCACTTGTTTTTTCTTTGAACTGCTACATTGTCCCCATATTTGACCTTTTTGCAAGTGAAACAATTATTTCTCTTCGGCCAACGAAGAATTTCATTCCTTTTTGTTAAAATTTGGGAAGGTAAATTTGGAGGCAGGGCGAACGAGTTACACACACACATAAAAAAAAACTCAAAGGAGTAGTACCTTCTGCCTGCTGTCGTCAAAAGCCACTGAATAGGGATTTAGTGATCTGGCACGTTGTGAGTTCGAGAGCTTGCCTTCGAGGCTCGCGTGGAATCACGGGAACTTGCTTCAGTGTGTGTGTCCGCTTTACCACAAGGCATTGTCGCTGTCACGACCTTTCCGTGTTTTTGTTTGGGGTCTTGGAGTATGAGATCGATTAACTCTTGCTTGCGTTTCAAACAGCCTTTGTAAAGGCTTTCAAAGCGGAACCAAGAAGGACCACACAAAACGGTCGTGCACACAACGTATATATTCGCGCTGAGACAGCCCAGCTCGCACCACCCTGGATTCCAGCTCTAGGAAGGACAATCCACCTGTAGGTTACCTTTGGTAAGTTTTTCACTCGTTGAGTTCTGAGTCATGTGATTCTGTGTCTAGCCGCCGAATGCGTGTTGAAGGCTGTCGACATACTGAGAACCGTTTCATGGTTCGTGTTACATAATAATCTTGGTTTACGTTGCGTAACAAGTGAGCTGGAGCGACACCATAGTAGCCTGTGTGCGTCAATGCCTTAGCTCACCTAAATGTTCTTTAATACGTGAACCCACAATCTGGGATCAGCATGCTAACGGGGCAAAGACTAATCCACCGAAGCTGTTATTTGCGGCACACCTGTCCTTGGGAGGTGCCACGTATATGACATCGTGCAATATTTTGTAAAACTGGTGCCTTTTCCAAACTTGCAAGGCTCGCTTTCTCAGTTTAGAGCCGATAGTTACATTTTTCGAGAGCGTCGAACGTGCTTAAAGCAGACTCATTGGACAATCTGTTGTTCTTGCATAAGAACTTGCGAATGTGAACCGAAACGGTGCCAAATATGTACTTTTTATCATAATCGCTCGGATACTTCGTTCCATTGAACTTTTAGAGTAAAGCCGAAGTGCGGTGTACTGGGGTATGGTAAATACACTTTGTTCAGAATACCCTGAAGGGTGTGATTTTATATAGGTCATATTTGCTTGTTATTGATTATTTCATGCTGCTGTGATGCTATTGACACAAAATTCAAGCAGCTCCACGTCTGTCTGCAGGTTGTGTTGTGATAAGTGTTTCACTTTCAGCCTTTTATCCTTTTTATTGGCACAGGACTTGTTGCGATCCACAGCGAATAGGACACGTACGTGGCAGAATATCATGAACGAGAAGCGCAGGGAACTGGCAAATCAGGACCTGGTGAGCATAGTGATCATATTACAAAGCTTTTGCATTTGATCACCGCTGGCGCTCTATAGTCACGTTCATTAAGCCAGTTAAGTGATACTAATAATTTTATACGCCAGCAAAAAATATTCTGCCAGCGGTACCAGAAATTCTTCTATGTACGCTGCTTCATGTAGCAATTCTGTAAGCTGCACAAAACTATTAATCACTCTACGTCGGTCATGAAAAGTTCGGGGTTTAGTTTTGTAATCCACCTGACTGGTTACATTCTCGTTGGCTCTTGTCCTGAAGAAGTCTATTGATTGAGGCATCTTTCAGGTCATTAGATTGACAAATTACACCGCTGACACAACAGGGTCAAAGGAATGCAGAAGGATATGTCAGGCAGACCAGTATAAGCAGTGCATCTGGGGAAGAATTATCTCCTGCTGCAGCAGGTTACTATGTAAGGATATCATGGTGTTGTCTTTTATGTGTTGTGCTTTATCTCTTAAGTGATTTACCACTGTACACATGTGAAAACAGATGACACATTAATGAAATGAGCATGTAGTTTGTGTTTTCTTTCCTGTGCCTCTGCTAATTTATGTACTTTTTCATATACCCATTGGCCTGCACCCCCTGCCGTTTCTCCTTTCTCTACATTTCACAAGACTATCTTCTGAGCAATACATGTGTTTTCTGTGAATTTGCAGGACAGCGAAAACTTTCAGATGGCTGCTCAAAATGAGCCAAAGAAGAAGAACGACAGCCACAAGGTGTGTGTATCTAAATTTCAGAAATCTGTTGTGTTGTCATTTTTGTTGGGAATACATGTGGCACATGCTTTAGCATTGCGACAAATGGTGTCATAGTACAGGTGTTTCATTGTGATATTGTTATTTTCTAGGGTGCGAGTTCATCCGATGCATCACTCTATAAAAAGCACAAAATAATAGTGCGAAAGTACCGAAAGCTGAAGAAGGAAGTAGAGGAGCTACGGAAGCTCAACAGAGCCTTACAAATGGAGAATATTGAGAAGAATAACCTAGCTGGTATAGATAGGTTTTAACTTTGACCTTGACCATAACAATGGACATCTTAATAACGAACCTTCTTTACAGGTTCTGCACAGCCACAGCTGTTTGCTGCAGTCGAGGATGAGGTAAAGCATCTTATTTGAAGTTATATTGAGTCACATTTTAGTTACAATCAGCATTCCACTGGCATTTGCTTTCACTGCAGGTACATATTGGCCATGGAGTGGTGCTACCAGCCCAGGTATGGACGTCACTTCTCACATCGCAGACAGACAGCAAGTGAAATGCAACCGGCAGGGAGGGGAAGCAAAGCCTGCACTCAGCCCAATGAAGCTGGCAGCGGCACGTGGTATGCATCTTGCAGTCGATATTACAAGTGACTTGCAGCAATCTTACTTGTTTTGTCACTATAATTTCTGCTGTTTCTAGGTGCCTACCATGAATACGTTCGACATGCGAACAGCAAGCGAGCCACGAGGCAAGAAGCAATGACTGACTCAGCTTTCAACCGTATTGTTTGTGACAAGATTCAGCATTTGAATAAAAAAAACTGAAAATGAAGAATAAGCTGCTGCAGGGTCATTGTTTTCATCAGGAATAAGTAAAATGCTCTAGGACTGCTGTATTGCAGCAGGAATACACCAATATGCTGCAGGGTTGCTGTTTATGGCAAAAATGCAGCAAAATGTGGCATCACTGCCGTGTACAGCAAAAATACATTAATATGCTATAGGACTGCTGTTCATGACAAAAATGCAGCAAAATGTGGGACACTGCTGTGTACAGAAGAAATACATTAATGTGCTATAGGACTGCTGTTTATGGCAAAAATGCAGCAAAATGTGGCAGCATTGCTGTGTAGCAAGTGTGTGGACAGAGATACAGTGTGAGCTGTGAGCAGAGATACAGTGATTTCCTGTAGAGCTGCTGCCTACAGCAGAGCATCTGAATTCACAGCGCTTCTGCTGTATTCTGCTGTTTTTGACTGCAGCAGATATGCAGCAGGATTACAGTTTGCAGTTTTGACAGGACCCACTGTGATCTGTACAGTGGCTTTAGTGTCTGAAGCTATTATTGAAAGAGAATTTGGAATTAGAACAATGTTACTGTGCAGTCTTGAACTAGTCACAGCTCTGTTTTGTAGGAGTATGAGATCTCTCATTATGGTGACGACATCTCGCTTTCCGAAAGCAGCGCTGAAGGTGCATTCATCAGCACAGCACGAGCTTGCAGCTTTCTTAGACTACTTGACTGAATGGGAAAGGACTGCAAAGAAGGAACTATTCTTGAGTGCTTCAACGGCTGAAGGACTCAGACTAACAATCACCGGTACTCTAGAACTCCCTAGTTACCTCAACCCAAAGCTTGCGTACTCGTACATAATGTCATCCCACTTGAGCCAGGATAAAATTTAGAACTTCTTCGGGATTGTCAGACGGTCACCTGGGTGCAATGTCCATCCAACACCACGACAGTTCCTGACCACTGTGAATTTCATCACTTATTACAATCTGGCAAAGAGTGTAACTGGGTCAAATGTTGGAGAGGACATGATCAACTCATTTCTGAGTAGTGTGAAAGGCAGCACGTTCTTGTAAGGAGAAACTTTTGATTGACGTCGCCCAACTAAATCTCGAAGCTGGAGATGCACCTGATGGTGATAACTTGGGTACTCCAGGATATCCGTACAACATCAAAAGAAGTGACTCAGGACTTATTTATTACGTAGCAGGCTACGTAGCAAAGAAGTGTGTGCTGAAAACAAAGTGTTGCATCTGCATTGATAAACCGGTACCTGCTGCTTCTGACGGAAAGTCTCTGAATACAGCAACATTCAAAGCAAAGCTTGCGATTTTGGTGGCCTTCTCTATCCATCAGTGTATCTTTTAAGTTCATTACTAGCCTGGAAGAGATTTTCAAGGCTGTTTTAGCACATGCGAGCTCCACCACGGTAGCATTATCCATTTCGAATGTCACGTACACATTTGTGTATATTGGCTTTAGTTTCGTTTTGAAAGGCCCCATGCACTTGTCTGGCCAGTTTGACGCCTTGTACGCAATTGTGGACATTTAATCCTGCCGCCATCAGTCCAACAGCACCATCTCTGAGATTGAAAGCCAAGCACAATGCAAAACAGCAATCATGGCGTCGTCTTCAAGCGGCTGTCCAGGTAAGCCCGGCTTCTCAATTTCTATAAGGCTTACTGTGGGCAGATTAGTAATGTTTAGAGATCCTGTTGATATAACTATTTGATGCAGGAAGTTGGAATCTGTGTAAAGATGTAATAGAATCAGTATGGACCCCAATTGCATACATAGCGTGCCAGCGGCACTAAGTCTCAGCCTCTCTTGTTTTTGCCATTCAGGTAATGCTTCAATTCCTTGTTCAACATTTTACAAGAAGAAGAATCACAAGGAGTCCGCTTCCCACGCTGAACAGCTTCTCATGAAGATTTCAGCTGGCGATATCTCAGACATTGAAGACGGAAACGATGAAGATGACGATATTGTTCAGCAACATGTCGACACTGATGTTGCTGCTTGTTCGCTCGTATTGCACACCACACCTTGCATCCCATGCTTCGACTGAGGACGTGCCAGACTAGCCAGTGAAAACGAGCGTCAAATGGAAAAAGGAAAACTACCAGCCCCAGCATGACAACCACTTTACTGACGGATTTGTCACAGATGAAAATGACACCACTCCACTTGAGTATTTTTCACGATACGTGCCTGAGTTCATCTTCACAAAGTTCAGCGAAGCCACAAAGTTATATAGTGTGCAGCAGACACAAAAAATGTGAATATATTTCGATAAATGCGGGAACGGCTAAAAATGCTGCCAGTGGTGCCCGAACTGCACGCAAACAACGGTATCCCA
Source organism: Ornithodoros turicata (assembly GCF_037126465.1). Lineage (NCBI taxonomy): Eukaryota > Metazoa > Arthropoda > Arachnida > Ixodida > Argasidae > Ornithodoros > Ornithodoros turicata. Next base: position 189,113,679 of record NC_088201.1, read on the forward strand.
AAAGACACATACCTTGGGAAGTTGTCAGTATGGTAGCACTTTTATTTCATTACAAAAAAGAGGTGAGCTGCGTCTGACACGCGGCCTTGTTGGGCGTCAGGAGGGCCTGCTCAAGTCTGTGCACGCACCGCATGAGGCCGTCGTCACCACCGCCGCTCTCAATTTTATTGCGGATCAAACGGAGCATGTCCCGCGTTGGAACTTTCCGGAGCTCATCATCCGAACTATCGTCACTTTCGCATCGGCATCCTATCACAGTGTTCACAATATCTTCGTCCCTGGTAGGGCAGACGACGGGTACGTCCGCATCTTCAAGTGCAAACGAAGAGAAGTCGTAGTCCGCCTCCTGTCCGACGAGCTCATGCGCTCGCCTGTGGAGACCGTCGCAGTCCTCTATGTCTGGGGCTTGCTCTTGTTCATCGTGCACACGACCCCTAGAAAATCCGGCGTGCGCAAAGCAATCTCCTATCTTAGCTGCCGCCAGCTCCTTCCACAAAAGGCATAGTAGCCTTTTCAACTTCTCTAATTAGTGCGACTTACACTTCCGCAGGATCTTCAGTGGAGCCATTGGAAAACGCGGGAACTGCGCGGAGAGCAAGACGCCGATCGAGCGAAGTGGAAACAGTGGAACGCGCGTGCTACCCTTTCCGTGCAAAAAAAGGAGAGGGTGTGAAACTTTCGCCTCTTCTCTACGAGGGTAAGAACGGTCGCAGAGAACACTGCCCAGCGCCCAGCATCTCCACCGCTCCGCGAGTCCTGCGGGAGCTGGCGGCATACGGGCCGGCTCGCGCTTCGTAAAATGTGGAGTCGGGCGACAGTATGCTTCGAATGACCCGGTTAGAACTGCATGCGCTTTATACGGGGCACAGGGGAACTTCGAATAAAGTGATAATTCGAGTAAAGCGACTTCGTTGTAACGAGGGATTACTGTATTTGTTACCCGCTTAAGCTGTAGCTGCCCGCAGCCTTAATATCGGTTAATGCGTACTTTTCGCCCTGAAACAGACCGCGCAGAACAAAAAAACTAGCTCCTTCCCTACCAAGAACGAAGATTTCGAAGCAAGATGTTAACGCTCATTTGCGGAGGGCACCGATTCTCCTTTCGACAGTGCGTCATTTGAGGCGCATCGCCAGACACCACCACGAGGACATACATCCCCTCCATCAACTCCATATTCACCACAAGCACACGGAGGAACAGCAGAGCTGCCATGTGGGGAAATGCTACCACCATGTACAGAGGGACATCCCACACGTACATCTAGCCCATACCTCTATGCAGACCTGCGGAAGTTCTACTCCGAGTTCCACCCTTCACATGTAATGTTTAACGCTATAATGGCGTCACGGGACATGACGTTCCAAAAGACTGTCGTAGCTTACTCCACAGAGAAAGGAAAGCAAGTGCTGCAGAAGATGGGTCCTTCATGCATTTTGGCCTTCTTAATGGAATCAAAGGAAAGTGGAATTTGACAACTAAAATTCCCAGAGACATACAGTTACAAGCCAATGTGGATGGTTTGCCATTATTCAAAGGATCCAGTAAATGCTTCTGGCCCATATTGTGCAGGGTAACTGATTCTGAGAATGATGACCCGTTCATCGTAAGCCTATACTGCGGCACTGGAAAGCCTAAGAACGTGAACAATTTTGTACGCCCATTTCTCTATGAACTCTCTCTGCTGCTTCAAGAGGGCTTCCCTCACAAGGGTGCTCACATAACCGTGCATTTGACAGCGATAATATGTGATGCTCCAGCCAGGAGGTTTTTGAAGCAAATTAAAGGTCCGTTAATTCACTTGCACTGCCTGAACCAGCTCATGGTGGTGCTGCACTCGCCCGTTCGTTTCGCCAGTGCACCCAGGCGCCCCCTGCACTTTCGCGTTCGTTTAGAAAAAGTGCAGGCCTAGTTCACCTCCGGTGCAGCGAACTGTTGCACTTTCTCGAGAGGTAGTGCAGCAGGTGCAGCAGTTGGAAAATGGCGGCGGACAACTGTTCGCAAAGTATTGTCGTTAACCTGAATGGCGTGGAAACTTCGCTCACGCCAGTTATTAACAGCGATGGCTCCCTTCTGCACAACGGGAACAACTATTATGCCTACAAAGCACCAGGTACGTTGACGGGGAAGACATCGCAATACAGCACAATGCACAGTTAGTACGCGAATATCGACAAATACGTGTTTGTGAAAAGCTTTTTGTTTTGCCGTAGACGGAAGACCGCAATTCACTGGATACGTGGCTTGCTGTGCATTGTGCTGTTTGGCCATGTATGTCACACACGTGGCTGCCAGTGTCAGTTGCATGTTTAGTGTTTTCCTAACAACGGTAACTAGAGTTACAACAACTGTAACGCGAACAGATATTTAAAGTTACAACGACTGTATGGTGCACAGTTCAGTCATTCTCTCCAAATGCAATCTCTCCAAACATTTCATTCATCTAAATGTGTGTGCCCGCGTAAGAACGTAGTTAATATCAGCTTCAGACCTGACTGACTGCTAACTTTGCAATTTGGAATTTCGCTGGCTTCAAAATTGAAGCCTTTCTATGGAGGAGGTTGAAGGAATTCACAGCCACCTCCGTTGAGAACGTGATTCAATCAAAATGTAAATCCCCTGTCAAAACATGTTTCAATCCAAATTCAAATCCTGTTGCTGTTGTTTTTAAACAAATCCCAGATCAAATCCACACGCCTTTGGATGGAGCTAAATCCGGATTTAAATTCCCAACATCGGTTGTGACCCTATATCCACTGCGTTTTCTGCATTCCTAACTGTAGATGGGACCGTCCTCTGTGTCCTTTTCACGGGCACTAAGCAGGCTGCGTACATGTCCACCCCGACGATACCTGTGCAGGCTGCAGCTGCACCTCCAAGTAGTGAAGAGCAAGGGTCTTCCCATGGAGCAACAGAATCAGAGCTGTGGACAGCACCAAAGACCCGGTTTCTGATAGGAAACTACAAGGAACTCAAAGAGCTAGTTGGAAAAAAGGGTGGATTCCGGTAAGTGCCACACTATCTCAGTAGGGGCAAATCAGTAGGGGCTGTTTTTTTTAAATTGGAGGTAAAAAAACTGGTCAATAACTTAATGTCAAAAATTCATGCAAATATCAGCTGAATTATTACCATCAGAGCGAATTTAGTGAGAAATTGGGCTTTATAGGAGATATGCGAAATGAAGCGCCCTCTCTTGCCCGTTAGCGGAAACGCGCTCGCGCCATTTTCGTCGAGGCGATGCTTGGAAAGCATGGCCCCGCTGTTCCGTGTACACGGTTTGCGTTGCCCCTGAGTAAGTTTGACTGAATAGTGGCAGCTAAAAAGGGCTTCTGTTGTCATCCTATGTGTAAGCGCCTCATGTACCACTGCGTTAGTAAAAGTTTGTTGTGCAGCAAGGCAGCAGCATAGTGTAAACGACAATGCAAGCTTTTCGTTCTGCTTAGTAAAGAATCGTCTGATTACCACAACTTTTTGTCGTGAAAAGGACTGCGTACGTCGAAACTCTGAAGAACAAAACACAATGTTATTTAGTAATGATGAAGGTGTCACCGCACTGCTGCGCGAAACTGTAGCAGAGAGGAATAAAACGACAAAAGGGTGCGTATTCATGAATCGCTGTGCACTAGGAATGAACTGAGCACTAGGAAGAAAATGACATGAAGAAAAAACCTGAAATAGTATCCTGTAGTTGAGGCTACTATCGGACCAGACTAAGGCTTAACGAGTAAAGCTTAACATTCTCGATCATTCAGAATTAATACGAGTATGCAGTCACTTTAGAATCGGACATTTGCCGCTCGTTTATGCACCAATGATGCAGAACCTGAGATGCAGACAAATAATGTTACATGAGTGATCCTGATTTGACTCTTTTGTAAAATCACTGAACTTATGGTGAATTATATCATAACCCGCAGGTGAATTGTCAAATGTGATAGATTGGAATATTGTTTTGCATATGTACCTAGTGCGCTCTCTTGACGTACATCCTAACTCCAAATAAGCATGTGCACAATAATTTGCGGTCTCTACATGTGTTCTCTACTGTGTTCCAGTTTCTCGTGCACAAGGGAAAGTAAGAAAAGAAATTAGTCAAGCCACTAAATAGGCCAGAACGCGAGAATAGGACATTATCTATGAATATTTGCTTTTAAATCTTATCTGTGTTTGTGTGTGTGTTAAGGAAGATCACTTGTTGTAGTTGAACTACGTAGGATAAAACCACTCTTATTACAGGTTCAGAATCATGGCATTTATGTCGATCAAATATTGATTTATTAAATAACAAATAAATGTTGGTCATGAAGTCACATGCTCGACAAACGGGTCAAGTCGTGGCTTAAGGAGAGCAAGCAGCAATGATAGAACCAGATACCTTCCAGCATCTAAATCTGAAACTTAACTTAGTACTATACCGTCTAATTATATATCACAACTACCAAATGCAGCAGCACTACAACCGTGGCGTGGTTACCACAATCTCAAAACATTAAGAAAGAATTTGCCCGGCACGGTGCGGCAAATGGTATGAAAAACTCCTGCATCAAAATATTCCCTTTTATAAGACCAGTATCTCATTTAATCTTACCATCACAATATCAGCTAAAACTAAAAAGTGAAGTATTGCAGAAAACAAAGTAAATGCAAATGCCGAACGTCGATGATAAATGCCGTGTGAGATCTCGCTGAAAATGGAATCGATCGCAAAACTGTAGGACTATTTCTGCTGCTGAGACTAGAGTTCTGAACTAACAGTTTGTCATTCGTACATTCCGCCGAAATGTTCTGTACTCCACCGAGAAGCCGTGCTTCAAAAATTGCGGCCGTGGATTCCTCTTTAGCGGAATCCCCAAGCCGCGCTGCAGCTCGTGAGAGATCCGCCTTAGCCATGGCGGTCGGGAGCGGCGCACTCGACAGATGGCGCTATTTCGCATATCTCCTATTGCAGAATAAACGTTCCGTTTTAGTGTTTATCCACCGTGTCAGCAGTAGAGGTCAACCGTGTATTTTGTGAAAAATTAAAATGTCACTGCCTTGAACAACAACAACTTTATTTGCGACCTTGGAGAATGGGGAGTTTCATCGCCACAGGCGATACTCTACCCCGATGCTGGATGGAATGGGGGGAATAAAATAACGAGCCCCTTCACAATAACGATCGAAATCCGATGGTGTCCAGGAATGTCAGAAGAGCTTTGAGCGCAGAGCGTTGCTGGGCTGGATTGGGCCAGGGACCAAGCAATTTCGATAGGGAGAAAGGGCGAGAGCCCAGCTGACGAAGAGACTCTGAGAGTGTGGTTCGGGAAGGTTCGTAGTGAGGGCAATGAAGAAGAATATGCTCCAGATCCTCAAGAGCACCACAGCGGCAGCAGGTGGGAGAGTCAACTTGTCTCAAGCGGTAACGCCACTGAGCTGTAAAGGCCACATCGAGGCGCATTCGGTGGATTAATGCAGCATCTTGACGAGAGGCGTTTCGTGGCATGCGGAAAGTGAGCGTGGGATCAACTCTGTTCAACATAGAGGGGGGAAGAATGTCAGTTGTCCGTTGGCGGGAAGCCAGGGGTGTCACTAGGCGTTGCAGAATTGAACGGCGGTCTCCTCTCAGCAGAAAATACGGGTCCGTTTCCGATACGAGAGTGCTGCTTCTGCGGCGCGGTCGGCCTGCTCATTCCCCACGACACCACAATGGGCTGGAACCCACTGGAGAACTAGCCTGTGGCCTGCGGCGTAGATAGTGTGGTAAGCCATTAACACGTCTGTGACTAGGGGTGCGGATGGGCCTCGTATGCCGGAATTTTCAATTGCTTGAAGTGCAGATTTGGAGTCTGTAAAGACTGCCCATTCCCGGGGTGTAAAATCAGCAATGTGTTGTAGAAAGAAAAGGATGGCATAGAGTTCCGCAGCTGTGGAGGCACTGCCTTGAGAGGCCTAGCTTAGATGCAGTTTTATGAGTAGAAATCGGGTTTAACCCTAAGCAGACCCGACAATTCGGGGTGCAAATTCAGGGAAAAATCGTGTTTAACCCAAAAACGGTCTATTGATGCTGTGTTGAGGTTTCAAAGCTCACAGTCCACTCCAATTCCAGCAATCCCACAGACACCGAAGAAAGCTCCGGCACCCCGCCACCGGAACCAGAGACACCACGTAAAGCTCCTCTAGAAGGAAATGACGGAGGAAGTTGTAAGAGGAGGCGACGAAGAGACAGAACACCTTTTGACGCCCTTCTGCAAGCGTTTGAAAAAGATCAGAGGGACCGAGCAGAACGCTTTGACAGGAAAATGCTGCTGGAACGCCTTGTCTCAGCCATCGAAAAGAACACACACAATTACCCTAGAGCTTATTCATGTAGGTTATGTACATATCGAAACAGAGTTAATAACAACAGGATTTACAGTGCAAAAAGCAATTATTGGATGTTACAAAAGCCGAAAGGCACAGAACATACAGTGTGTCCCAGCGAAAGCAGACCAGCGCGCTTGACAAAGTGAGCGACGAAAGAAAACTGGAGGCTACCTTTATGCTACTTGAGTAAGTAACAGGTGCTACATAATTAGTACAACCTGTTTCTTACTCAAGTATCGTAAATATAGCCTCCAGTTTTGTTTTGTCGCTGTGTTTGTGAAGCGCGCTGGTCCACTTTTACTGGGATACCCTGTATACAGGGTGTCTCGGTGAAATCCACGGGCTTGAAATGCAACGAAAGCGATAAAAGAAAAAAATGAGTGCCACTTTTTGTTACTTGAGTAAGAAACGGGCTCTACTTGTGACGTAGTACCTGCTTCTTACTAAAGTAGCAAAAAGTACTGCTTGTTTTTTCTTTTGGTGCTCTCTTTGTATTTCAAGCCCGTGGATTTAACTGAGACACCCCGTAGAACAGAAACATTGACTGAAATGTCAGAGTTAGGATTTGGGTCTCCTTTATATTCTAGCACTGGTTCTGTGCTATTGACTTGTGCAGGCTCTCACAATACTTCAACTTGGATGTTGGTTTCCTCGTCATTTCCAACTTCTTCGTGTGTGGACACTTCTTGTTCATCAAAAAAGTCATGTTCCTGATTACAGATGTTGCGCAAAACACATGCGCCCATGATGGTCAAACAGCACTGCTTTATGCTAGCAGCGTCAACAAGATACAACGTCCTGAAGCGTTGCTTCAACAGGCCATACGTGTTCTCTACGGCCACTCACTGCTGTGAATGGCACTTGTTAAACCGCTTCTTCCAGGTGGGGAAGCTACCTTCATTGTCACGATACGGTGTCAGCAGCCACGGCTGGAGTGGGTATGCTGAGTCACCTAAGAGGTAGCCATTGCTGCATTTTGCTGGAGCATTTTCAAAGAGTGGGCTTTTCACGAAGCACTCTGGCATCATGTGCCGAACCCAGGAACCCAATGAAAACGTCAATAAATTGCTTCTGTCGTCGCACACACCTTGTAGAAGGAGTGAGGGCCACTTCTTACGATTGTAGTATGACTGTGGGGACTCTGCCGGCTTGTTAATTTCAATATGACATCCGTCCACACATCCTACAGTTTTCCGTGGCCCTTTGCCCATACTGTTTGCCAGAAAGCCAGCCTTAATCCATTCTTGTTGGTCGGGCAAACAGATGACACCTGCGCTGATGCTTTGCAAAAAGTTGTGCACTCTGTACACGCACATGTGCACCGATGATTCCGAAACGTCAAAACGGTCGGCAACAGAGTACATGCTGCATTGGCTGCCGATGTAACTTAGAAGAATGAGGCAGGTTTTCTCGGCCCTGATTTGCGGTCGTCATCCAGGGCCGTCGGGAAAATAAGACGACGCACGAAAGTGAGCGACAAGCGATTAAAACGTATCTCTAGAGAGTCAAAAAAGTCGCTTGCATTCCAAGCCGAAGTAGCGACCCACGACAGTCTCATAGTACTTCGGTATCCGATTCCTGTCCTTTCTTACGAGGCTTACCGCCATCATCGTCACTAGCTCGTCGTACTCTTCGCTGTCGGAGTCCGCTAGCTCCATAGTGGCTTGAACAATTGCCGAGGTGTTCATGGCTTCTTGCTTCAGTCCACAAACAGAAGCCTCTCTGCAACAATCACGCCAGAAAAGACAAACAACTAAACGTAAACTGGGCCTCACTTATGACCCGTACCACCCGCACACAGGCCTGCACGACATTGACACTTCGACATTCGTTTTCTGGCGGCGCTGGTGTTGCACTGAGCCTGCACGGGCTCAGAACACCCCCACACTGCCGAGAACTGGTTCAAGCAGTGCAGCCCTAATCGAACGGACCTTAAGTCATACCGGTTACTATGCTTGTGAGAAGTGTACGCAGAAAGGAGTGTACAACAACAGAAGAGTAACTTTCCCGGAACTGAACGCACCGAAACGTGACAACCTATCCTTTCGCAATCAAGACCAGCCGGAACATCACACAGGAGAATCGCCTTTTTTGTCACTGGATTGCGACATCATTGAACTATTCCCAGCAGACTATATGCATCTTGTTTGTTTAGGTGTCATGCGTAAGCTTCTTGTCATCTGGGTTCAAGGAATCCGTCCACACTGCCTAAGTGCAAGTCAGCATGCCTTGCTCAGCAACCACCTCAGGGCGTGTGCCAAAAACTTCCCTTCCTTCTTCCAACGCAAGCCTAGAGGGGTAGAGGAACTGGACCGTTGGAAAGCAACGGAGTTCAGAACATTTTCGCTGTATCTCGGACCTGTGGTGCTCTGCCAGAATCAAATGTGGATGTGATCAACCATGCCCTCATATTTATGATTGGTGGGTTGAATTCAGGGCGGAAGCAAGTGATTGCTTATCACTTCACTGGATGGTCACTCGACGCAAGCATGTTGAAAGATCTTGTCTTCCAGTTGATTGAACTGTGCTTTAGCATATCCTTGAGAGTACTAGTCGTGACAAGCGACGTAGGCGCAGCTAACCATGCAGTGTGGCGCTGGCTCGGATTTTGGAGCCACAGATATTCAGAAACTGTCTGCTCAATTGTACACCCACATCTTGAAGGCAGGCAACTTCTCTTGAGGGCTGATCCACACATGTTCTGAAGAACATTCCTAGTCAACTGCTTCATGAGGAAACATTTGCTCTAGGAGAAGGGACAGCAAAGGATCATAACACTCCTGGGGCAACTGTTACCATAAGTGACGTTGCAGCAGTTCTTTCATATGACAGTTGCAATTACCTCAGAATAGGCTCTGAGACATCCACATCAGCAGCGGACACTTCAGTAAAATGAAAGTGAGCATTGCTGTGCAGATGTTCCGTGAGGCTCCTCCTGCAATCCGTTATTTGATAGAGCAGGGAGTTTTGCCCATGAAGCAAAAATGACAGCATGGTTTTTCGACCTTGTCTGCAGGTGGTACACCACGGCGTCATCTTGCCACCCAATGGTTGCTTTAAGCCACTTTCATGCAACAATACACAAGGAAGCACTTGAAGCCCTCCAAGTTGGGTGCACAACTTTCCGTCTAATGAATATGGGAGCTACTGCGCTCTGGAAACCATCACAGGCAGGTCGTCTAGTTTCGACCACTGTTGTTTTGCGGCTAAGAACCAAACTCTTGAACGGACAAAATTTCAAATAAGTCCTCACTGGTATGTTGAGCCAGGATTGTCTCGTGAATATATTTTCTGTGCTACGGCTGAGAAAACCTATTCCAAGTGCATATGATGTGCTGTTGCACTCAAAAAGCTTTGTGCAAGCAGGCCGTTACGATAGCATACTGTACTCTCTATGTTCACTCATCATATACAACATGTTACATCCTGCTCATGGACTGGCCATTATTTTCACAGCCCAAAATCAATACTTCAGGTTGCTGGACGACAAAAATCGTGTACGAGGAAGCCTACAACTGCCAAAAAAGATTACCTGTATACTAACACAACAGAATGAATATAATAACTGCAAGGAGGAAATACCTCGTTCATTTGGGTTTCAGTTTTGAATTTGTTTGGCAACGCGACTCCAGCCGCTGTGTTAATGGTAGTTCCGACCTCTCAGAAAACACATTACTTACAAAATAAAGAAAAGCGCCGACTCAACGTAACAACTAACAAGTGTTTAATAAGACGTTTCGTCAGTCATACGACAGACGTTATCAGTGCCAGACTGAATGCGAGAGTCAAAAAACAGTCGCTATTTAAGGAGACGGGAGTACAGTTCATGAAGGGAGCCACGGTTTTTGTTACAGGTTGAAGGGCTAATGCGCACTTGCCAAGACTCCAGAAGCTTTCTGGGTCCCTACCATTGTTCGTGTGCCAAGGTCACTGCATTGTTGAAGTCAAAACTATGCCCCGTGTTCCAACAAACGTCCCCAGGAAGCTGACGACGACAGTGGCGGAATCACGGCTAATTAAAAGACAACTCCCTTTCAGCCCACACTTCCCTCACCGTAGAGGAGATAATGATTCTCCTTCGATTTTATCTCAACCAGACACACTTCACCTTATACGATAGGGTGTACCATCTAATCAAAGGCTGCCCCATGGGCAGCCTGGTCTCGGTAATGTCGCTTGGGCCTGGAAATTTAGAAATAATTCTGGCTTGGGCCAAGCCGGGGCCAGGTGTGAATTAATTGGGCCATGCCAGGGAGGGCACATCAAACAGAAACTGGGCTTGGCCGGACCTGGGTCTAAGAATACAACTGTGCAGTGCTGTAGTACAGGCTTCACTCTACTCATTTCCACTGAAAACTGTCAGCGCGCCTTCCTTGAAAACAAATTTTCACACTGTGCTGTGATCAGGATCTAGACACGTGTGTGATCCATGCTTAGGGTCGGACTTTTCGGGTTTTATTTTTGTCAAAATTCGGGGGGGAAAATCGGTTTTTTTTTTGTGAACAAGGAAACATGGTGAAATCGGGCGAAATATGTTTATTCGGGTACTTTTCGGGTGAAAAAAACAACAAAAAAACATTATCTTTACAAATTGCCAAAACTAAAAAATGTCAGAGTAAATGGGTAACACCCAAACAGCTGCGTGCAAGACTCTTTATTTATTACAAATTTTTGTAATGCTGCTGTTGTGTGGGTGGTTACAAATGAAAGGCTCAATGCAGTATGCAAAAAAAAGTTATGAATGACCCACTGCAAGTCCACTATTGCACATTAACTTTTTGCAACTTATAGTGATAACAAAACCACTGATAAGGTATTCAGCAGCTGTTGACCAGTAATATCAGCTGGGCCTTCAGATGTTCGTCATCCATCACAGTTCTTTGTGGCGTCTGCATGTACCGCATCCTGCTGAAGCTTCGTTCCACATCACAGCTTCCATTTGGGATGCAAAGTAACGACAGAGCTGCAGATGCAAGGGTTGGATACCTAGATGATGCAGACTTCCAATAGTTGAGCACTACGAAGTCATCATTTGTCGGAGGGTCTTCCAGCATATATTGTTCAAACTCAGACTTGAGCTGATCGCCACAATCTGTTACCAGGCAAAACAGTTCTTTGTAGGAATCAAAGCCCCTCGTCATAGATGCTGTGAAGGCCTTGTCTAACACGGCAGCCTTTCGCCACATTTCCAACTGGGATGGCATTTCTGCAGTGCCCGATAGGTTCCTGCTTGTGGTATCTTTCCACTTGTTCAGGATGTGGTTGCAAAATGTATGGCAAGCTGCCTTGACAGTGGTTCTCACATCCTTCGGCAACATTCCCAGCACGAGGCGGGCCTTGTCACTGGTGCCAATGTTGGCTTTAATGCCAGCAAGGACTTCCTGAAGTCTTACATTGGCAAGATGGTTGTACTGTGAGAGCAACACCTCCCCACTCTCCAGCTCTCGTTGAATTTTTGTTATGGGTTCGAGCACTTCAAGAACTAGGACACCTGCTCCATATAGCTCCTGCTTTTTGCCAGTCAACAGGCTTCTCAGTTTCTCCACCTTTGCGTTACCACCACTGTGTGCTTCCACAAGCTCTGTGAGGCAGTCCCACATCTCGAGTGTCACCTTCAGTGATCTGTAAAAGCTGTACCACCGCTGCGGTACGATTGCTGGTGGTTTTTTCATATCAGGGAGTGGGATGCCATTGGAGCTACACAACTCCTGGTAGTCCTGGTAGAGTCGGTTGCTGTGCTTGAATAGGGCGCCGAACTTCAAGACAACCTGCTGGAGGTCCCTGACGCATTCTGAAGCGATCGCATTTCCGACAGCGACGTGTATCAAGTGAGGCACATCCTTTATGTGCAGAATCTTTACCGCTTCCCCGTCGTTCACATCTTTCACCATCCTTTGCATGTACTGCGCAGAATCACTTGAAATCGCTATCACGTCTGTCCACGACTTGCCTAGGGATGTCAACACTTCGCGAAGCACATTTGCGACGGCATATGCGTTGCATAGCTTCAGTCGCTTTACGTCTACGAGGTAGACGACCTTTTGCTGTTTCTGGTGGCTGTAGAAACAGATTAGCGTATTCACAGTCGGGTATCCCATTATATCAGGTGACTCGTCAACGATAAAACTTAATTTTGAGTCCTTGACGTCATCTCGAATGTCTTCAATGTGCTTATCGAACACCTCCAGCAGTTGTTTACGACGGAGCTGGTGGCTTGCTGGCATAGTTCTTGCAGCAGGGCAGTATTTCCGGACAAATTCGCCGAGTGGTCCATCAGCGTGTTCACGGCTGATTCCGCTTTTCGCTATCGCGAGCACGAACTCGTGGATGGCTCCTTCTGAACTTTTCTCCCTGTCCAGCTGGCGATAGCAGACATCAAATAGTGTCTGCTCTCCATCAACTTTCCTTTTGAGCGTGCCATGCCTTGCGGATGCGAGGTGTTCCTTAATCCTATCATAGGGCTTCTTTGACGGATCTGATGGAAGCACTAAATGGCAGAACCGGCAGGCGAGCACATCTTCGCCGTCACCTTTCTTCACGATCTTTAAGTCCTCGTACTGCGCTGTCCAGTCTTCAAGACTCTTTCTTTTCCGGCCCATGACACGAAGAATGAAACGCCGCACAGAAACGAAACTACGCCCTACCGAACGCGCGCGTCTCCTCCGCACAATAAAACAAAAAACAAAACAGAGCCCGCGCTACGACGCACATGCGCAATGAAGGCGTTTTCGGCGCCAAGGCGGCGCTTGCTTCTGCCACTGTTTCCGAGGACTGCTGCGCGATGGCGGGTCCTGACCGGTAGTTTTCGGGTTAAACCCGATTGCCTAGTGAGTCATTCGGGGGGTAAATTCGGGTGATATCGGGTTTTACCCGAAAAAGTCCGACTCTATCCATGCTTAATACCACGTGACCACTACTTCGAGCAGCTTGGAGAAACAAGAAGAGAGCTATGTCACAGTAAAAAAATGGCCCAAGAGATTCAACTACAGCAGGCGATAGCAAGCACAACTGGCCTCAGAAGTGACAGGAGATGAATTCCTAGACAGTCTCTCTGTGCTGGCACCACTAATAAACATGTGGGAAAGACAACAAAAAGTGGAACATGTAGATGTTCTGAAACCAGAGCATGTCACGAGTTGTACAGCACACTGTATGCCACTGCTTATGAACATGCTCTCAGTGTGGACTTTTCGTGGCAGAGCTAGCAACTGTCCTTACTGAGATATCTTTGTTTCTGCCAAGAAACTCGAGCAAATAAATATGCAGAGGCTTTACAATGATATGTCCATTGTATCTTTAATGGAAGAAGGACCAGTGACGCTCACCAAAAATCCCCCAGGAGGACCTGCAAAGAACCCCAGAACAGAAGAAAAGAACCTAGAAAGTAGAAGCCCTGCCCCTTAAGATTTGCAGAGCTTCCAAAGACAACCAGGCAGTTCAATATGCTAGAATGGCAACTGGAAATGCATTCCCCTGACAGGGAATAGGAACAGATGTTACGCGTTTTCTGCTGCACGTCTAATGCGTACTTCCATGTGCATCTTGGGAGTTTCGAGTGCTCATATGTCACTGAGTGTAGTTACATTATCTCCTACTGCCATTTAGTTGCAGTAGCGCATACATTCCATGAGCTGTAACGATTTTCCAGACGATTGAGTGGTACCTGCCTGTTTCCAAAATGGTGACTCTTCTTGGGTATGATCATGTATGTAGTACACGTAGCACTCATATTCCTTGTTTTGAAGTGTTCTCATAAAAGGATTGATTTTTTCGGCTGCATTTCAACTGTTTGAGGAAAAGCAGCAGCAGAATGCGGCTATTCTGTGGCACCAGTATGCTATATTGGTACTCTTGTAGAACATATATTTTATCGTGACACATGCGTCTGTGTCACAAAATGTGTGTTTTCAAACTGCTAGGCACTGTTTAGTACCAATGCTTGTAATGAGTGTACTTACCTGTAGCTGCCCATACTGTCCTGAACACCCATGATGATCGGGGAGTCCTCCCCGCCTGTGCCATAACAGACGGTGGCTGGACATCACCTCCACATCCTGTAAATAGGAGCCACCTTCATTGTGTTGGAAGCACAAGGGCCACAAATAACCCTGCAAAAACTTGATGATGAAAGGATTTCACATTTGTGGGCTTATAGCAAACTGGTACATGTGTAGAGGTCCGTTCAGCGTGGAGCGGAGCAAGAACTGGACAACTACATGGTGCGAAGGTTTGCAGCAGACTGGTTTAATGCATGCATTGTTAAGGCTGAACAGACTTGTGCATAACGCGTTACTAGTAATTGCGTTACTTGTAATCAATTACTTTTTCTGAGTAATTTTTCGAGTAATCAGTTACTTTACTGTCAAAGTAATGTTTCGAGTAATCAATTACTTTTCTGAGTAATCAATTACTCAGTAATCGATTACTTTTCCGGCAGGTATTAGCTTATCTTTTAGATGTTCTGCCCCAAGTCAAGTCCCTGTTGCTGTCAGCCTTTGTTGGGCTGTTGCTGTTCTGCTGTAGCAAGCGGAGGTCATTGTAATGACGTTCTGGAATTTCAGGATCTCTCTCTCTAATCCCTTCCTATACCAGTGTGATGGTACCTGAAGATTTGGAGGTTTATTGAGTCATGGGGAAGTTCCACGCAATGCTCTTCCACAATCGGGTCAACGTCTTCCCTTGTGATAAATACAGTAGACATACAGATCTCCTTATCCTAGGCGTTTTTGTTTTTGTTGTTATCTCAGCTATTCCACTGTTGAACCTTTGTTTGTTCTTTTTTTTCTGAGGCACACAAATTACTTTCTTTGAGTGACGGGCACAAGTCTGAGGCTGAACCACGTGGCACGAAAAACTATCCAAAAACAGCACAAACTGAAATCGAGACCGAACTCTTTCTGTGCATCACCGCATGCTACTAAATAGCGAGCCAAATTTAGGCCGAGGACTTCTGACCTTGGGGCACATCGCCTTTCAACCATCCAGCTCAATGAGATAATCCCTGCAGTCGTGGGCATAGAAGTCGCACACAGGGCAACAACAGTTCATCCGATTGCTACGTCACCGTTGCTATGGGTCTCCTTCCGGCTGAATAAACATTGGATGCTGCCTACTTTTTCGGTTCGTGTCACTTCCCATTTCGGAGGAGAAATCTGTCTGGGCCAGACCGGGCCAAATCCGGCCCGCAATTCTGTGCCCAGAAAAAGTTTGGTCCTGAATTCGGTTTAGAAAGAACACTTTTCAGGCGATGCGGTTCATGCTTTATAATCGTGCACCCAGCATCATCGTGGTTGCCGATAGGGTGCACTACATTACATTAGGCTTACATTGAAACAGACTTTTCATTCCAAATGACATTTTTGCTCAGAGGTGGTGCGCAAGTAGTTCATTACCGAGCAATGTGAAGGTTCTTGAAACCCACGTAACACATGTGCTCACTGTATGCGCAAGCCTCCTTCACTTCTCACATTCAAAATTGCTTGGTCCCTGGCCAAATCCAGCCCACCAATGCTCTGCCCTGAAAGCTCTTTTGACCTCATTGGACACCATAGGACTTTAATATAGGACACAATAATACTTTAAAATATGACATAGTAAAATCTTTATTGTGAAGGGGCTTGTTATTTCATTTCCCACATCACTACCAGCAATGAGGTAGGGGTTCTTTGTTTTCGGGTTAAACCCGACTTTTCACGATAGCCCCCTCCCCATATGCAGCAAGGGTTGCGAGAGGAAGTTTTCCTATTGCCATCTAAGCTCTGGGATTGTTGTGAGCACTGTGAGTGGCGCACATTGAGGACAGTCACTATCTCCTCCCATGCTGCCTTCTTGTCCTGCTTCGCGATGCAGGCATGGAATTCTTCTCAGAGTACATTATATGTCGCCTCTGCGTGATTGCCTGCAAAAATTACAGCGAGTCAGCTAGCTCACAGCAGTTAGCTGAGCACAGTATTTTTGTCGCGTACTTCATCGGCACTGGGCTGCAGCTGCAGCTACAGCAGAGTTCCAGTGTTTTTGTAGTTAGTTATACAGCGAGCGTTCGTTGTTTCTCGTAGGATTCTGTGTCCATAGTTAGATACAATCTTGTCTCCATACAAAATGAAAACATAGTTCATGGTAAAGTATACAAACATGCTTGCAAAGTTTGCAATTTGCTCGCAAAAGCTCATCTGCGAATTGGCAACATGCGCTGTGTATGATGTCACGGCCAGTTCGCCTCGGAAGCAGGTCGTAGCAGCTGCCTTTTACACCTGTGGTTAACATATATTTTTGCTACTTGAACCAGTTCCTACTTCATATTTCACAGACTGAATGCTTTAGTACACAGGAACTAATGGATAATGGTCGTATGCTCGTTAAATAACCTTTCACGGTCCCTTTAATCCATTTGGACAGAGACATTCGAGTTGTATGTTTTGAATTCTTCTTTGGCATCCTGGATGGCGGACAATGGTTGAGTTCCCATCAACTTAATTTCTTTTTGTAGAGTTTGGAGTTTGACGTCATGGTCGTAAAATGACGTCAAGAATGCGCGGTTTCACAAAGTCCAGGAACTACACCATTAAACAAAGGAAAGATCACCAACCTCTGGAAAACTGTGAAAGGTGAAGCTCGTGTCAATGTAGGTGTCCTAGCACAGGTGAGTGGGCACAAAATTATGTGCAGTGACTGGCGATGTTGCTTTCAGCTCCTTCAGAGCCCACTGAGTGACATCTTCATGTTCTGGCTGGCCTGTGTTGATGCAATGAGTCAGGTCTGATGACTTGTTGAGCAGGATTCTGTGAAAGATCCATTGTGGTTATGGTCAATGCGGATAGCACAATAAGCATGGCTGCGACCAAGCGACCGATCTCTATCAGAGATAAATTGTAAATAAATTAACACTCGCAGCATGGACTAAAACAGGGTTGAAGAGTTGCCACTCCGGGTTGGAATGATTTTGGAATCATTCCAGATTTATCAGAGCCCGGAATGGAATTGGAATGGCAGAAACTGTCCGGAAAATGGAATTATGCTTTTGTTTCACAGGCGGGACGGAATTGGAATATAATGGTCTGGGTGCCACACTGTCAAGGGCAATGGTTTGGCTCGGTTTTAAGAAAAAATAAAATGGAGATTTTGGCTTCACTAGTGTGAGGCCCGCGACCCCACATCACTTGCACCAGTTACTTTTGTGGAAAACTCCCGTAATGATGATGCCAATGAACAGGAGGAGGAGGGTGAAAATAACCTTGTCTTTGTGCTTTTTCCGTGCTGGGTAATGTCAATCTCCTCTATAGCACTGCTGGGCTACCTAGTATGGTTACTGGTGCTAAATTCTTTCATTGGTGGAATTAAAGGAATGGAATGGGGTTGCCCAGCCATTCCAGGAGTGGGAATTGACCATACCTTTTCATTCCGAGGAATTGAAAGGAATTAAATTATCACAAATCTTCATTCCTTGGAATGGAATTGGAATGCGTGATCCCATTCCGCAACCCTGGACTAAAAGCACTCGATGTATGCCTGATGCGTGAGCTGAAGAAATAGTGTGTAACATAATTTGAAGCGAACTTGTTTTTACATTTTAGTGTCCCTTTAACGAGAGATGGCAATGGTACTTGTGGGAGCCGCTGATAACCTAGCAACTTCCACGAGAGATCTGGGTGATAGCATGGGAGATAAAAGAACAGCGAGTGCTCTGGGAAAGTGAGGGATTCATTAATGCGGCCGTCACCCTGTCAGACTGTCACCTAGGTGTGGATCCGGTCCGGTCTAGGTGTGGGTCCGGACGGCAAGCAGGTTTTGATGAAAGCCAATAAACCTTGTTCTTCGTTCCGTAATTGTTGTGTTTGTGTTCTCCGGGGTTACGGTGGGTCGGATACTGAACCACCCCGGGTTTCAGGGCTGAGCTTCCCACATACTGGAGTGCCGGCAGAGGCAACTTCTGCGGGAGCACATTTTCGCATGAGAAGAAGTGATTGTGGAGAAGCAGGGGCCTCACCAGTGATGAAACACCACAGCGATTCTTCGAAAGCGACAATTATGAGGATTGTGATGACGCAGAATGTACGAGAGATTATGAATTCGAGTATAGGGATAAGGATAGAGTCAGTGAGACGTCCGATCCTAACATTTCAGTGATGTGTATCCAAGGACTTCCACCGCAACTGTGTAGGTTGGTTCTTCTGCCTGTGTGCTTTAAGTTATATCGCAGCCAAGAATGTCCTCGAAGTGTCTCGCATTAGCCTAAGTTTGGGGAGCAAAATAAAGCAAAAATTACTCTCCCGCATCTTCTCGTAAAAGTAAGAAGCAAACAAAGGCAAAACTGTGTCACTTTTAAACTTGTAATGTCAGAGATTAATGCCGTGGTTCTGGTACACCCGGGAGCCAAGCAGGCTTTGGGGGGATTCAGGAGGCACCAATTTTATAAAAAAACAGACAAATGTGGGTGGGGGATCCGAAAGATTCGACTCACTCTGGGATTCAGATTTGTGAATCTCGAATCCCTGCCTAGGATTCAGTTGGCCCATCTCTAAAATAAACAACTATATCCTGTCCTTCTCAGAATATGTAGAGCCGAACCTCGCTACAGCGAACAATGTTAGTGCGAATTATCGGTTATTGAGAGCTTTGTTTGATTTGGTTGGTCACGCTTTACTTCCATGGGGATCCTGCGTTTACAACGAAGTAGGCTTTCCCATTTCCTAGCCTATTATAGGTTACCACGAAGTGATTCATCGTGACTTTCCAACACACGAACGCATTTTTTCCGGCACATTCGGGAGATTAGCACCCATTTTGGAAAGGTGATCTGCATGTGGAGGCGAATGACCCCCGATAAGTGAGCAACGCGTTCACTGGTTGCGTGCTTCGAATGCTTCCACACGCGTTCCTCCTCTCCACCGTGCTTTCGTCCTCGTCACCGCCTAATTGACCATGGATTGCATCATTCCCAAAACTTCCCATCATCGAGTAGACGGTACGCTGCTGAAACGAAGGAGAACATTCTTCGAGACGTCGACAGTGGCACGAAGAAGAAGGATGTCGCGTACAATTTCGGCATCCCGGCCAACACTCTGTCTACGATAGCAAGGGCAAGAGGAAACATCGAGGGCACCTTCCAGGGGCAAGCCATCGCCAGCAACCGGAAAAAAGGCTTCGCAAATGTTTGTTCCCAGACGTTGAAGACGCAGTTCTCGCATGGTTCAAAGACGTGAGAGGAAGGAACCTGCCGGTGTCAGGTGCGTTATTGAAAAAAAAAGCATATGACTTCGCATTTTTCCTCAGTCACAAGGAGGTCGGCAGATAGCGTTGCCGTGGCAAGCGAGCTGACGGACGCCGACATCATTGCTGGGGTCAGTCAAGAAGACAGCGGCGAATGCACAGAAGTGGCGATCTGGAAGACACGGACCTCCATCTAACACACTGTGAGGCTCTCTGCATGGTACGCGCACTGAAGGACTTCTTTCTGGAACACCCGACGGCGTCCGATGAAATCATTCGTGATGCGTTTCATTCGCTTGACAAGGTTGAAGTGACTGTCGTGAACAGTGCACGAAGCAACGGAAGATTAGAGATTTCTTCAAATAAAACGGTTGTGTTTGCCTTATTGTGTTTTGAACTGATTTTGAAATATTGCGGACGCTACGCTTGTTCCGGAGGGAATTTGTGAGAATCATTAGTCAGGTTTAAATGCTGTACTTTGACAGTCAATATCGCATACCACGAACCAATTTGCGATGCCCGTGCGACTTCGTTGTAACAAGGTTCGACTATAGTACATCCACCTTGAGGGTCAACGTGTATGTTGAACATGGGAGAACTGATGTTCTTTCATCGTTGATGTTCTGAGGCTGGAACAACATAGAAGGGACAATCACAACAAGGCCTCAAGTTGCCTAAGAAATTAACGATGACAGAAATTTCAGTGACTTTCATCTTTCATGTATATTGGATGTTGTGCTCCCAGAAGCAAGAAAAGGATAATACCGTTCCACTCATCTCATTCACAGATTTTAAAAAGAGCTGCGTTGAGTAACTGCTTAAAGTAGCACAGAAGTCATTTTTAACACCCAGTTTTCTTCCTATAAAACTATTAAGTAGGCTAGTAAGATGCACCATGCAAAGTAATTTACACCACAGAGTCATAATTATCGCAGAAATTGAATTTAAAATACGCCGAAAAAGGCGACTGTGCGCAACGGTGGTGAAGAGCAGTACCAGCCTGTGATCTGCCTGGAACCTCGCACTGACGCTATAAGGAGAACGCTCGCTGATTGGCCTAGAGAAATGTTGTCTGCTACTCCGTTGTAGTCTGCTACTCGGCTGTTCGGAGTTCTGATAAAGCCTTTCTCCTTGCTCGGTAATGCTTCGGCCGCTCCTTCTATCCCCAATTCTCCGGGAGAACTGGCAAAACAGGTTTTTAGCGGCAAAGGGACAAGGCGCTGACCCCCACTGACCGGCGAACCAGAATGAGCCTCCTTATACCGTCATCGGTGACGTAGCGTCATACCTCCTCATCCTCGTTTTAGCTGGAGTGGCGAGTTAAGGGTGAACGCGCGGAGCTATGTTTATGTGAGTTTTTTTCTGGGAAACAAATTGCACACATCAAAACCTTTCGCGCTATTCGGTACAATGACACACACACTTTCATCAGATGTCTTAATCTGAAATTTTTTTTGGATGGCCCTCTGTACTCCTTGAAATAGTGCCCTGCGCAACTCCTGCTTCCACCGCGTAAAAGAGGCATATGATTCGCAGATTGATCGAGCGTGAAGTGCTGGGTGCCCATATGAGCTCATATTGAATGTGAGTGAGGTGTTGCGAAAGACCATCATAGGAGGGAAGGCTCTGGCGAAGAACGGACCTGTAGGGGTACCGGTTGTCATTCCTTATATGCATAAATTATCCCATAACTTAAAGAAACTCACAAACAGGCATTCTATTCCTGTGACACTCTCTGCCCTGGAAAAATTAGGGAAACTGCGCAATATGACCTGCCATAGAAAGAACGTCTGTCAGTGTGACATAAAACACCTCAAGAAGTTTGTTCCATGTAAGGCAAATGTGGTCTATGAAATACCGCTGACCCGCGGTAAATCAAACACTGGCCAGACGGGGCGATGTTTAAACATTAGGCTAAGGGAGCATGCTGCTACCCTGAGGGGTACCCCATCTGGTCACTTGTCGGTGCATTGTAACACGTGGTGCTGTTTTCCAAGATTCCCAGAGACGAGGCTAAAAGGTCGTTCTTGTCATCAGCATACCAGGGAAATAATAGATGCATTCGAAATAAGGAAAAACGAGCAACAGTGTGTGAGTCATGCTTCTATCACTTTGTTTGATAATGAAGTACAATTCCTAAAAATGTGGGACAAGGAAAAGGATGAAGAGTGTGTGGATGACATATTAGCCATGTGAGTGTTATATTTAAAGACGGTACTACGTTGCCAATAAATTCTTTTGCTGGAAGTTTAGCACCTGTCCTGTCGTCTCTTCTCTCTGTCCCATTCCCAGTGCTAGTTCGTCATGCAAGAACAACACGAACATACCGGGTTTTTCACTCCAGAGTAATCCACTGAGCAGTCTGGTCATTTCAGACTGAGAAGGTCCGCAAACGAGGAACCCTGCGCTGCAATCACAGATGACGACGCTCGTCAGTGACGTCGCTTCCGATAGTGTTGAAGAAGAATCTAATGATGATAGCGGGGATGCACCAGCTGCGACGGTAGAAAATGCGCGGGCGTAACTGAGAACAGTGCTAGTACTTTCCGAGCAACAAAATAATATTTCGCAAGTTAATGCCATTAGCAAAGCTTTGCAAGAACTGGATGCGCGTATTAGAATGAAACAGATGACAATGGATAGTTTTCTGTGTAATGGTCAATAAAGATGTCCTTTTAGTATCACTCATGATTTTCGTGTTTCACTTATCCGGTTCGCCCACTATCCGGACATCTTCACAGCAAACGAGGCCTCCCAGACAAACGCGGGTCGACTGTATTAACAAGTATAGACTGTGTTTCACAACCTGTTTAGCCAACAAGAAAATCCCCAGGACCAGCAAACACTGCTGTACCCGATGAACCGAACATGACGGTCAATACCCTTAGGCTGGATTCACACAAGGGGTCCCCCGGATGGGTCAGCGGATGGCAGAAACATAAGAGCTCGTGTCATAAAAATGCCTGTTCTCTTTCATCCCCTGGGGACCAAGATCTCACTGCGGACTATTTGCCTTTAACCTACAAACAGTTGCCATGTCTGCTGGGAACTTGAGGATGTGGCGGCGCTTTTTAGCTGATTTTTTTTTCTTGACAGGCTGTTTTACGGGTCTGACCACTGAACAAGAGGGATTTGAAGAACCATGTAATAAAGAAAGAGGAATCATCTACGGATCTCCACTAAGCAACGAGAAACTAAGGGAAAGAAAAAAGAAAGAGGGTTTAATACGAGCAAGTGGATCTCCTAATACGATACCCACAAAGGCACTGCGTGGAAACGCAAACCATACTATGCGGCAACAACAACAACATATAAATTATGATCATGACTGTTATGAAACACTTGTAGTTTCGTTTCCATTTTTGCTGGTGCAACAGTTTCCTGCACTGCGGAGTCTTTGAGATCAAACGTACCGCAACATACAAAACGTCTAGTTTTTCTGTTCAACCACAATGCAGGACCGCATGCATCATCCCGTGTGAATGCCCAGTTGGGACCGGGCTCCTCAGTCCACATGACTCCACTGCACCGAAGCAGATTCCCCCCCCCCCCCCGGTCCAGTCCTTCGTGTGAACCTGGCCTTATATCCATGTATATCACGTGCTGAGAGCCGTGCCGAGCACCCAATGGACACCTTCAGCTGCACACTGTCATTGGGTGGGATCCAAAACACAGTTTGCCAAGACGAACACGATAAAACGGAGGAGCCAGTCAGAACTACACTACCTACATCATCTATCTATCAGATCACACAAATCCTAGGAATCCGCGAACATGCTAGGCAATACAAGATTCCAAACTTACATTATTGTAACTTAATTGTGACACCATTATTGTAACTTACGTTATCGTTGTTGTACCTTTAACCGATAGTTTGCGTTATCCTTGGTGTAACTCTGTCCGGCAGTTTGCGTTAGCGTTGGCGTTACAACGCTAGCCGCAACCAATAATGTTTCTGGTAGTTACTCAAGTCTTAAGGACTCCGTTTCAGCGCATGAAACAATTCTGGCATTCATTTCATGCATTCGGGTTTCAAGAGATTCTGTATTGTCCATGCGCTGAATTCAACCACTCGTGAACCCCTTATGACATTCCTAATACAAACAAAGAGGTGACACCCTGAAGGAAAGTGATCTGGCAAGTATCAATGCAAGAGAAATCCTTTGACAGTATCGTCGTAGCGTTGCCTGCTTCACAAATTTCCATGGACAACAGTTACGCACCCGCAGCAATCCCAACAAGCCCAGAGAACTCACCGCTCTTTTTTTACGATTTCCCGGTAAAACAGACGATACTGTGGTCCTGTGTTCCCTCTTGGTGATGTTGGAATCGCCTTGCAACCATTTCTTCTATAACGAAAGAAAGAAACGTTTTGGTTGCCGCACTTCCCAAACATTTCCGTGCTAGTACACGGAACACTGCAAAAGTATGACAATGTCACTCTCGTGGCACTGTACAGTCGTACTAACAGCTTTTCCTTCTTGCACGGGAAAGAAAATAGAGCTGAAAATGCTCACCGCATTGTCATTTCACACTGAAATCACAGGCGGCTAAGCGCTATACGAAAGTAAACGCTAAACCATGTGAAACACAGTCGACTGCATAGCGTTATGTAAACCCCGATCCAAGACCCGATCCTTGACGATGGCGATAACAATGCTGATTCATGTCAATGACTACGAGTAGTCCACCATACTGCACTTTTTTGGCCACGCATTTAATCCAAGGTATATGCTCCATCTAAAACGCAAAAAAAAGAGATATGGAAAGGACGTTAGTGCACAAATTAGTCCGCCAAAGCCCTGTTTGTGTTCGCTTTTTCGTGAGAGCAGCCGAAATTGTTAAATGGCGACGTAGCAGACGACGTCAAGTTGTCATTATGGAGAACCAGGAATCGGAACTGGAACTGAACCCGAACCGAAAACAAAAAAAACGTCATTTTCTGTCGAATCCGAACCGAACCATTTTTTTCCTTGTCCCGAACCGAACCGGAACTGAACAAGAAGAAAATGATACAGTTACCGGTTCGGGAATCGGTTCAGAGGTGAAATAATTGTACCACCGACCTACCTTTTTTTTGTTTATTTATTTTTTGCACGATGCTAGATGCGAGTAAAGTTTGTGACCGCGCGAGTTTTTTTGCCGGAGCAAAAGACTACCCTGAGCGGGTTCTGCCAAAAGGCTTCCATCACTTCACTTTTCGTTTTCAGCAGACGACCACGAGAGGACAATAGAGTAAAATATCAGGTAAATAATAAATGTGATTATTACTAGTCTTGTGTTTTCACCTGCTTTCATGAAAGGTTTCTCACCTGAAACAGGCATCTCACACTTTTCTGTTACAACCGTGTACGGTGAGGGTAAGCTCGCTTTCATTTAGCAAAATTACTGCCGATGAACCGGTTAAACCAGGACCGAAAAAAGTTGCGGTTCCAATCCCTGTAAATGTCCCAACCGCTGACCGCTTTTCTTTTTTCTTTTTTTGGCGGGAGGGGGGTTCACCCTGAGCCGAACCGGAACCGAACCCACCCACCAAACCAGCAATATCCAACAGACCTCCCAAATTGGTCTCACACGTCACAGATGTCACGTGTATCCTCACAACGTCCGCTGTGTATCCACAATGAGACGTCACAAATATCTCCTAGTGAATATTCTGTGGATATACTACGAATATCACAACTGTGACATTTCTTTACATTACAGTAAAGATTTATTGGGTCAATAGTGTCATCAATTGTGTCATTTCCAGCATTCTCAGAATGCATGACAATTTCATTCTTTTTCCATCAAAATGTTATAAACTACCTTTAATAAATAACTTCTCACTTCAGACATGTCCAACAGAACAAATAAAAGCTCTCACAGAATAAGCTGCCAGTCAACACCGAGTGTTGATTTAACGTAGAATGTACGTTGACTAATGTTGAACAATGTTGTATGTAGATATATAGTACTGAATGAACGCTGTTTCAACTGTATATGGTCAACGGTGGATTGTGAACATAGAGAACAACGTTGATTTTCCAAGAGCCACTCTAGTTACGCAGCAAATATTTGCGTGGATTCTACATTGTACCCTCAACATATTGTCAAACTTTATTACGAATGGGAAAGTCGTTGCTTCTTTACCGATCATACTGCGCACCCGATTTGTTCATGTGCCGTTCGCATGTAGAGTAAGGCCTGTTTGACGTTGTATTTATCTTAGAGCACTGCACGGGCCCGAGCTTACCCGAAAGCCTGAGCCCGGCGCGGGCCGTGCCGGGCCGGGCTCGGGTTTCAGACACCGGGCCGAGTATGGGCTTGACAACGCCAGACATGGTCGGGCATGTAGCGAACATATTTCACTTCACGAGACTGGACAGCTGAAGTTTCACGTTACTTTTTCCCCCCTGTGTATGGGATATCAGGACTATCACTTTTTTTACATGTGATCATGCTTATTTCGTGAACGGGTCTGGATTTCACGCGTACACTCATACACATTTGGGGACGATTGGTGCGGGGTCCTGCACGAGCGTCAGTTATAGGTTAGGTGTTGGGACATATTTCGTTCTCGCGAGCGTCTGGCACAAGGGTCAGTGAGGTTAAGTGTTGTGACATATTTCGTTTTTATGAGAGTCCGGCAAGAGGATCGGTTAGGTTAGGTGTTCTGACATATATTTCGTGCGCGTGAGAGTTCAAGAAAAAGGAACTAACACTAGAGCATGTACAATAGAGCGGTGATGAGTCTCTCTTGAATCGCAATGTGCACACGCCCACGCGCCGCTGCGCGCTGCGTTCCCAAACAAGCAACCACCAAGCACAGAGCGGCTTGCCGGCAAAGAAACACAGCCGCTGCTGCGTTTGAGTGTACCTCCTGACTCTCCACCAGTTAGCTGCGTCCTTTTCCTTGCTCCGTTGTGCTCTTAATAAATCTAAATACGCCTCCGAACCTCGAGAACGAATAGAGCAGAGGCGGGCTTGGACAGGGCCTGAGCATGGAAACAGTCGGGTACGGGCTGGGCCCGGGCCGGTGGAGTAGGGCTCGGGCCGGGCCGGGCCCGGGCTCGAATACCGATAAGGGAAATCCTCAGTTCGCTATTATTGCCTCTAAAATAATTAAAAAGGCACGTGACACGTTCACGGTCAGAACATGCTTAGATTGAGGTTGTTTGGCGTGTCACGGGACGGCAGCTTCTTTCAGAAGTAGGTCTATACTAAACGCGAGCTACAGCGGACTTCATTTATGTGCAGGAGTGTTGAATTTCCAGTGGAAGCGTGCTGCCAGACCAGCATTTAGAAGATGATTGGGAAAATGAGCTTTGTGCACTGTCTCTCTTAGTGGTGCATATCCGTTTGGGACATTGTTGCTATAATTGCTTTTGAAAAAGAGCTATGTACCAAGCAGATAACCAAGTACGACGCAGCAGATTTAAGAGGAAAAGCAATGTGCTCCTTCTGATGTGCCGTTGCCGTTGCATCACAAAGAAAATGGCATATGATGCGAGGAAATCGTCAAATCATCACAGAAAGTCTGGTTTTGTGTGTCTCCAAGAAAGGGGCTCTTCCTCTTTCTTTGTGTGAACAGTCAGCTCCACATGACTTCAAAAAGTATGTATTCGTTCACCTTTTGTTGGGTAACTGGTACCAAACAACTCCGTGTGCGGTACATCTGATATTTTACTGAAGGTACACAAAATGTGTCTAGTCACAGGTGCTCAAATGCTTTTTTATTCCGTTACTGAACAGGACCAGCAGCTAAGAAGAGAGTCCTGTAGTAAGATCATCCATCGCCACTCCATGCTGCACAAACGCGCATATAGGGACCCGCTACGTAACTGCGTAACACACCGCATCAGAACACTCTGCTGTAAAGTTCGGGCAAGTAGTTGAGTATTCATACAGGGTGTCCCAGAAAACGTGTCATTGAGTTATAATAAAAAAAAAACTACGCCACCTAGAATCAACAACATTTGTTCTTATTAGGTTTTTGCCACCTCCTAATGTGAATGTCATGTATTCCAAGTTTAATTATGTAAATATTTGCGAACTGAACTCGGAAATTTGCCAAGTAAAGGTCACTTTTTTACCCCAAAAAACATGAAGAGCGTGCCGAATTCACTCAAATTCATGATAATTCACAGTGATATTCACGAGCTATCCCATCGGAAAAAATAGCCGAATACCATGCTTTTCGGAGCACCGGACCATAGCGCGCGATGACTTTTTGAGCGCAATCGCTCTCAGTGCGACGAAAGGACTCTGCGACTCAGGACTCAGTGCGAAAGTGCGACGAAAGGACTCTGTGTGCCAGCTCACAGAGTGATAGTAGAAAAAGTAACAGTCCCTAAAATTGGGAGAGGGAAAGCATTATCCCAGCGAAAGTCGGACGTGATAAACCGTGCCTGTTTTATCTCTTTCTGCGATGTCGGGGAGGGCTGGGTTTCCAACCTCCTTTCGTCGGGCTGACAAAGATTGCGCTGAAAAATTCATCGTGCGTTATTCTGTGCGACCTCCGTAGAAATGTTCGGCTATTTTTTCCGATGGGATAGCTCCTGAATATCCCTGTCAATTATCATTAATTTGACTAAATTAGACACTCTCTTCACATTGGTGGGGTAAAAAAGTGACCTTTACTAGGCAAATTTCCGACTTAAGCCCGCAAAAAATTACATAATTAAACTTACGTTACACGACATCCACTTGAGGAGGTGGCAAAAACCCAGTAAGAACAAATGCCATTGACCGCATGGCTCTAGGTGGTGGAGTTTTTCCATTATGATTCAATGACACGTTTTCTGGGACACCCTGTATGTACAACAGCGACAGAGTCCCCAAAATTCTGCAGTTCGACGTGAGATTCAGTCACGAAGTTGCAGCTATGCCGAGCGTGCTTATCCGATGCTGTTTGCTCGTTGTAGAAGACAAGAACGAAGTTGTCCGAAAGAAACGTTCGTATAGGGCTGTTGCAGTGAAGTTTGCACAGCGCCATTTCGGGCCCCAACGGCCGCAGATCACAACAGTAAGGAGTTCCATCAGCGGGTTTTGCACGGTGTGTCAAACGGTATGGTGGCAAGGAAGCTACAAAACCTGTAGGAAATCAACAGAAAAAGCGGTGCTTCTTGAAAAGCGCGAACAACTCGAAACCGTGTACTTGAAAGTGCCGCGTCGTCTGCTAAACTGGGGAGTGTTGCATGATTTGGGGCGCTGATGTTGCTGCTCACTCGCGCCACCTGGCCCAGAGCAACAAGCCCATAACGTTAGCTTCGTGAGCTCGGCTGTGCATTCTTCCTGCTCGCCTGCCATGCTAAAAAGCTTGAATCGCAAGATTCCCGACTTTCCAGCTTGTCCCGCTACAGAAAATCGCACATAGCGCGACCGCCCGAATACTCAAACATGGCGCCGCCGCCACGAGATGGCAGCACTTATGAATAAGGCGTATTAGGGCATTATTATTATCATCTTATTATGCGTCTTATCAGTGTCACCCTGTATAGTTAGTTATCAGCCTGTTTATGTTGTAATATATTTTGTACTATTAGAAACATCGTTTTTTTACAGCGCACGTAACATCGGTGTACTTGGTTTGTGTTCAATAAACAAGAGTTCGTCGTACAATATTCTCTATTGCAGTGTACTATTTCCGTAGAATAAATAAAAATTGCAAAAAAGCAACAAATACAATAATAATAATACGTCCTGTATATGTCCTCAATATGTCCAAATATCCCTGAGAGACATTCCTGGAACCTTCCCAGGATCAGCAAATACGGAAGAAATACATGTCCTCTGTCTGTCCTAGAGACGTCAACGGGCTGTTGAGAATTGACTATGAATGTGTTGGGGTTTTTGTTTTGGCTTGTACTGTTTTGTTGGCTTATTGGCTGTTGGCTTGTACTGGCTTGTTGTTTTGGCTTGTGACGAAGGAGGAAGAGGAAGACGCAAGCTCGCTCGAAAGCGCACGGGGAATAACACCTTTTTTTTTGTTGTTCTTAACGTTGTAGAACGAGTAGTATGGCTCGGAGCAACTGCCTCTAATAAACGGATTTTGGAAGAAGTTCGTCTATCTCGCTTTAAGGTTCTGCTACAAAGAAAAGTTGGTGCCGAAACCCGGGAGTAGCCGAACGTCAGCGACATATCAACGAAATCAACGTGATAGACGACTACGTGGACCAGCCTTGCAATGGAACGTCTGAAGCGGAAGCGAGGTGCGATTCGAGCAGCTGCAACGATACTTATTGACGGAATACAACAACTACTCGACGGACCACATTCACCCAGCCTCAGAGGTGATCTTCAGGAGAAGCTAGATCTCCTGAAAGTAAAAGAAACTGCGCTGGAGGAGCTGAATCTCGCCATTGAAGAAATGGTATTGGACGACAAAGTCTACGACGAAGAGATTGCAGGCTCCCAGACATACCAGGACAGGATATGCGTAGCGAAATCCCGAGCTGTACAAAAACTGAACATGGAATACGGCCGAGAACTTGCTGACGGATCGAGAAGACATGGCCAAGGCGGGGGAGATTACAGCACACTGGAGACTACAGGTAGCGGTACGAGAACCGCTACAGTGAAGCTACCGAAATTGGAAATCCCACGATTTAACGGCGACCTCCGGAACTGGAATAGTTTTTGGGACCAATTTGATTCTACGATAAACAGCAATCAGTCAATTGCAAAGGTGGACAAGTTCAAGTATCTGCGTAGCTACCTCACTGACAAAGCTGCAACAGCGGTGAGTGGACTGTCGCTGACTGCAGAGAACTATGACATCGCTTTGGACTTGTTGAAAGAAAGGTTCAGCAAGAAAAGTCTCATCATCGATGCGCACATGTCACGCCTGTTGACTCTGACTAAAGTCAGCGACTCCAGTCAAGTAATGAAGCTCCGCGAGCTGTATGACGCCGTTATGACTGGTGTCCGCTCTCTTGAAGCTCTCGACGTTGCGCAAACGTCTTACGGTGTTCTCCTACTTTCTGCGCTAAGGAAGGCTGTTCCCAGCGACCTCAACCTTGAATACGACCGGAAACACCTCGATGGGGAAGAGGATTTGACCTCGTATTTAGAGTTCCTGAGAATTGAAGTATCCAGTCGAGAGAGAGTTTACGACACGACCACAAAACCCGAAGGACGCAAGGGTATGATCGAGAAGCAGTGGCAGTGGCCACAGAAGCCACCTCCGACCGGGGCTGCATTGACTGTTGCTGCAGAGACGACAAAATGCATATTTTGTGAATCCAACGAACACACTTTGGAGAATTGTGACGCTCCAATTTCGATTCAAGAGAAGAAAGAGAAACTGAAATCCCAAATGCGATGTTTTCGCTGCGGCCGACAGTATCATCGTTCGAGGGATTGTAGGAATGCCAGCAGACTTCGATGTCTTAAATGCGGAAGACGCCATCTCACCGTTATGTGTGATCCGATAAACCAGCCTACTTCCGTGGAGTCTTCAGCCTTGGCTACGTCGGCAAGCTTAAGCACTGCAAGTTCTGCTGGTGTCACCATACTGCTCCAAACCCTTCGAGCCTGGGCGGAAAGTGAGACCGAACGGCAATTGGTTCGTGTGCTTCTTGATGGCGGAAGCCAAAGATCATTTATCAAGCAATCACTCTCGAAGAAACTCAACTGTCAACCAGTAGGGGAGGAACAAATATCGCTGTACACCTTTGGAACGGAATGCGCCAGGCAGAGGAAGTGTCGTCGGGTTCAGATTTGGCTCCGAAGTCAGTACGACAGAAGTGAGCTACGTATAGAAGCATTGGAAATGCCCGATATTTGTAACGACGTAATGCAACTACCAAACACGGATTTGGTTTCCAACCTTCATCTGGCCGGAATGCGTGTGGGTGACCTTTCTGTTGGAAACGTTCATTGTGAGCCTGGCATCGGTATACTTGTAGGCGCCGACTATTACTGGCGGACCGTTACTGGCGAGATACAGCACATCAGCGAGGACCTGGTAGCGGCAAACACTGTTTTTGGATGGACAGTACAGGGCCCATCGTCTTCAAGTTCAACTACAATATGTACGAACGTAGGAGTCATGCGGGTAAACGTAGAGTCTCAAGAAACGGAATTGTGCAATGAATTACGGAAATTTTGGGACTTGGAACATATCGGGATTCAGACAGACAGTAACCCGACGCATCAGGACGCCGTGTTTCAAGCTTTCAAGTCGACCATGAAGAACGTGAGCGGCAGATATCAGGTCGCACTGCCGTGGAAGACTGTGCACCCGTATTTACCGTCAAACGAAGAAGTAGCAAGGAAGAGGCTGTTTTCTTTAACGAAACAAATTACCAAGAATGAACACATGGCTGCCGAGTATGACAAGGCGATCAGACAGTATTTCGATGATGGTCATGCAGAAAGGGTTCTTCTCCCTCATGAAGTGGATGGGCCAACATATTACATGCCCCACCATGCCGTTGTCAAGCACGAAAGGGAAACCACCAAAATGCGCATCGTTTTCGATGCCTCTTCCAGTGCTCCCGGTTGTCCCTCGTTGAACGACGTTTTGGATTCTGGACCAAACCTTAATCCTGACTTGCTGGCAGTACTAATGAGGTTCCGAAAACAACGGATTGGAGTCGTTGCTGACATTGAGAAGGCTTTTCTCCAGATTTCCTTGAACAAGACTGATCGTGACGCCTTTCGGTTTTTTTGGTATGCTGCGACGCCGAAACGTGATGTCACCGAACGAGAAATTGAGGTCTGGAGGATGACCCGTGTCCCATTTGGAGCCTCATCCAGTCCCTTCATTATGGCTGCTACGCTTCGTTGTCATTTTGAGAGTACTTCTTCGGCAGATCCATCTCTGAAGTCCCTGTGTGAGACGTTGAACGAGAGTTTCTACGTTGACGATTTGGTGACGAGCGTTGCCACACGGAATGAAGGGGAGCGGTTTTCCAGAGATGCTAACGAGGTCGTCAGGACAGCTGGAATGAAGCTACGAAAGTGGACGACGAACTCGCCGGATCTACAGAGTGAGTTCAGGAGAAGCAGCGAACAAGACGCGGAGGCTAATTCTCATTACAAGTCAAAAAAGGTTTTAGGACTCAGCTGGAACACCGCAACGGACACACTTCTGCTTTCCATGGACTCTCTTGTGAAATTCATCACCTACAAGACGGACACCAAGCGCTGCCTGCTGCAAGCAACCG
Source organism: Ornithodoros turicata (assembly GCF_037126465.1). Classification (NCBI taxonomy): domain Eukaryota; kingdom Metazoa; phylum Arthropoda; class Arachnida; order Ixodida; family Argasidae; genus Ornithodoros; species Ornithodoros turicata. The sequence goes on from NC_088201.1 coordinate 189,146,379, forward strand.
CAAGAATTTTTGATCCTTTGGGGTTCCTTGCACCATACACTATCAAGGCGAAGATTCTTTTCCAACGAGTATGGGAGCAAGGACTCGGATGGGATGATCTACTGCCAGATGATCTCCTGTCTGAATGGCTGCGGTGGACGAAAGGGATCCCGGACGTCGCTCAAATAGCCGTACCCAGAGCACTTATAACCGAGGGACCAACAGCGAAGCACTCTGTACATTGCTTTTGTGACGCTAGTATTCAAGCATACGGCGCCGTTGTGTACCTGAGGACGGAAACTGATGCCGGCACTGTCAACGTGAAGATTATAGCTGCTAAGGCTAGAGTAGCCCCGCTGAAGCGCGTTACGTTGCCACGTTTGGAGCTCCTTGCAGCGCTGATCGGAGCGCGGCTAACTCACTACATTGTCGGTGCACTCCACGTTGAACGCTTCCCCGCGATATTTTGGAGCGATTCGAGTGTAGCGCTCTGCTGGATCAAGGCCAATGCAAGTCGATGGAAACCCTTCGTTGCAAACAGAGTAGTAGAAATACAAGGCCTTTGCGATCCCTCTACATGGCACTACTGTCCAGGGGAACAAAATCCTGCCGACCTACTCACGCGAGGTGTTTTACCCAGGCAACTGCAAAACAATGAATTTTGGTGGACTGGACCAAAATGGTTGTCATCCATTGACATGGTCGGCTCGGTACCAGAGCCCAGAGCTCCTGGAACACCCACAGACATCGTCAATACTGAAACGAAGGCGGTGGAAGTTACAGTTGCGGTTGTAAAGGGGGATCAATGTGCTCTCTTCGACCTCACCAAGCATAGTTCCTTCCTTCGTGTACTACGGATAACAGCGTGGATCAAACGGTTTAATTTGAATTGTCAACGACCACATGAAAAAGTATCTGGGCCTCTCCTTACTGAAGAAATAAATGAGGCAGAAAAGTACTGGATTCGTCAGGTTCAACGTGAATGTTTCTCAGACGAATACGAAGTCCTGGCCAGTAACGGTGGAAGGATATCCTCAACTTCTCCGCTCCTTAAACTATCCCCCTACTTGGATCAAGATGGAATCCTTCGTTTGAAGGGAAGACTTCAAGAGAGCGACGGATCTGCATCGCAGAAGCAACCGATTATTTTACCGAAACATCACGACTTCACAAAGAAGTTAATAATGCGTACGCATCTTCGTTTGCTTCATGGAGGTGTACGAGACACGCTTGTTGAGCTACGTGAGACATACTGGGTCATCAATGGTAGACAAGCGGTGAAGGCTATGCTTCATCGTTGCCTGACGTGTCAAAAGTGGCGCGCGAAGCCTGCGGAAGAGCCAATGGCACCACTCCCGAGGGATCGAGTTACCAAGGACGAACCTTTTTCAGTGGTGGGAGTTGATTTTGCCGGGCCTCTCTACTACAAGGGTGCTACCACTGATTGCAAGTCCTACATAGTAGTGTTTACCTGCGCCATCACGAGAGCTGTTCACTTGGAAATCGTCACGGACCTGAGCACGGTGACATTTCTGCTAGCTTTTCGAAGGTTCGTGTCAAGAAGGGGTGTCTGTCATACAGTTTATTCGGACAACGCCCTGACCTTCAAACGCGCATCTAAAGATCTTCGGCAGTTATGGAGCTCACTTCGTAGCGAAGAAGCCAAAAATTATTTCTCCAGCATTCGACTTCATTGGAAATTCATTGTGGAAAAGGCTGCATGGTGGGGAGGATTCTACGAGAGAATGGTGCGGTCGGTCAAGACATCTCTTCGAAAGGTTCTTGGAAGGAGCAGTTTAACACTTTCTGAACTCACCACAGTGCTCACCGAAACTGAAGCGACTATCAACTCCCGACCGATTACTTTCGTCTATGCGGAATCAGAGGAGCCGGAGCCATTGACACCGTCGCACCTTTTAATTGGAAAACGGCTGACGCGACTGCCACCCTTCGTCACTTCAGCGCAGTTGCCTACTGGAACCCAGCAGCGACTGCAGAGGGCAATGCGGTACCGCGAGTCGCTACTGGAACGGTTTTGGCGAAGGTGGCGGAGTGACTACTTACAGGAACTACGGACTGCTCATTGGCAACGCGTTTCAGGCTCAACTGGCTTACAGACCGACACGTTGGTTCTCCTGAAGGAAGATAGGGTCCCTCGCGGCCTATGGAAGATCTGTCGAATCGTAAAGACGTTTCCAGGTAGAGACGGACATGTCCGTTCATGTGTCGTGCAACTTCCGACCGGTGGAACTTTAAGGCGTGCAATACAGCACTTGTTCCCATTGGAGATCCAAGAATGAGCAAGCTCATTGCGGGGGAGTGTGTTGAGAATTGACTATGAATGTGTTGGGGTTTTTGTTTTGGCTTGTACTGTTTTGTTGGCTTATTGGCTGTTGGCTTGTACTGGCTTGTTGTTTTGGCTTGTGACGAAGGAGGAAGAGGAAGACGCAAGCTCGCTCGAAAGCGCACGGGGAATAACACCTTTTTTTTTTGTTGTTCTTAACGTTGTAGAACGAGTAGTATGGCTCGGAGCAACTGCCTCTAATAAACGGATTTTGGAAGAAGTTCGTCTATCTCGCTTTAAGGTTCTGCTACACGGGCTATTCAGCCTAATCCCTGGGATGTCCTAAAATCCCAAGCGGGATATCGTGTGGACGTTTCTCAGACATATATGGTTTCCTGGGAAGCAGCAACCTTCTCTCCCAGTACACAAAGCAAAGGCATCCCAGGGGAATTGTTAGTTTGGCTTTCTGCAGTACAAGCTAGAAATAACAAGTGCGTTGCAACAAAGACGTGAAATGTAGTATTTCCGTGTTTTCAGATTCCTGGCCTGATACGGGCCAGAAAATTTAAGAGTCATGTGCACGTACGAAAGCTGTAATGGGCGTCTGCACAGTTGCACGCGTTACTCTAAAAACGTAACTGTTACTATAACCCGAGTGGCAGAAGTGATTTTTACTATGTATGCACAGTGCGTTCTCCTGAGACAATAGTTTATTATTACTGGGTCTAGGACATTTCGTGCACGGACGTTTCGGTGCAAAGCGTTACAGCGGCGGGGGCGGGAGATCACTGCAACGTCGGTTCCTTGAAAAATGGTCCCAGGAATGGCTGCCACGATGTCTACATATTGTAATAAAACAAAGGGAAGAGGGCGGTTTGGCATAAAATGTAGTGCTGTAAAGGAATTAGGTTTACATAGAGAAGAACGTGCTTTTTGGTTTACTATTATAGATTTACTACCTATTCTGCATGTGATCGTGGTCTCTCGTGGCTTTTAAACTTTTGGGGACATTTTCTTTTTTAATATTTTGCGCCCCATGTTCTAGTCGCTGCTGTACAGATATTCATTTTTTTTCTATTTTTCCACGAGTAGATGAAGAAATTCTTTGCTATTTTGTAGTATTACCTCGAAGTGGGTATCTTCAAGGTACTGATAACTCAACTCAACTCATTTTATTGCAACAAAATATATGCAATTATGATATTATACAATTTTAATTCCATTTGTTGAGGACTTGTCGGTTACCGCTTTGGTGTAAGGATTTCGTTAGACGTTATATCCCTCGTATTCCAAAAAGCTTACCAAGTTACCATGTCGCGTTCCTGTGTTCTCGTGTCGATAAAAACTCTGCACCTTCCCGCTGCCCTTCAAGTTTCCATAAATGGAACAGAAGTCTTAAAGCATGAAATAAGCCATTTTATCATATTATGGCCATCCCGGTAGTGATTCATTCTGATCAATTATGTTAAAAATAATGCGGTCCGCAGTAAAGGAAACACTACAAAAAAATTTACTTGAGCGTCAAAAGTAACACGTTTAATGCACTCCGACTTGCACTACGCATAGGTTCAGTCAGCCAGCTTTTGCTCTCGAGTTACGAAAACAAAAGATTGAGGTGAAACCACAGAAGCAGTATACAGGGTGTATGCTCTAAAGTGTCCAGAAACCATATTTAAAGCGAGCGATAAAAGGAAAGCAAGTGGTACTTTTCTGCTACTTGTGTAAGAAACAGGTACTGCTTCACTATAGTAGCACCTGTTTCTCAAGCAGCTCAAAAATAGAGCTCGTTTCTCTTTCATCGTTCGCTTTAAATAAAATTTCTGGACACGTTAGAGCAAGCACCCTGTATAATTGTCAATCACGTAATTTATCATTTGAAATTATGGGCACCGCAATAATTTTATGGCTACCGAGTCTAACAGCTTTCGGACGGATACCACGGTAATTCTATGTCGTTGTTTAGGCCTTGAAAATACGCTGATATCACCGAGGAAAAAGTATGTAGAAATACAAGGGCAGTAACATCTAATCAAATGCTTCCACTGCAGGTGTAACAAATGGAATTCAAAATTCATAGTATCCGTACCTTGAGGATAGGCTTTTTGAGATAATACTCACTACAAAATGACAAAGCAATTCTTCATCTACTCTTGAAAAAATAAATAAAAAATAAATATCTGTACAGCACCGACCAGAACGTGGGGTGTAAAATACTAAGAAAGAAAATTCCCCAAATGTTTAAAAGCCACCAGAGACCACAAACACATGCAGATCAGGTCTTAAATTTAGAATAATACACAAAAAATACGTAAAGCACGTTATTCTCTATGTAAACCAAATTCCTTGACGACACTACTTTTGATGCCAAGCCACCCTCTTCCCTTTATTTTGTTACGATATGTCGACATTGTGGCAGCCATTCCCGAGACCGTTTTTCCGGGACACGTCAGCAACGTTATGCACCGAAATTTCCGCACCGAAATGTCCGGATCTGATGATGATGATGATTATTATTATTATGATATGCTACTATTATTATACTGTTGCCACCAAATTTGTTGCGACACATAATTTGTGAAAACAGGACGCACGTAAAAATCCTGTTGAGCATTGGTCCGCCCTAAGGATTCGGACGGTGCCCAAATGTCTGGTGAGCAAATGTCCTGGATCCCGCTGGGTGTAGAAAAAAAAAAGGTCGGTGGTTGCGTGGGCGAAAAATAAAATAAAAACGCTCCCGCAGGCTCCTGCGCGCTCAAAAATGCGAATCCAGGGCAGTTGCTCACAGTACGAAAGCTCAAAGCGGACAAAAGCTCACCAAGTCTTTTGCCTGCTGTTTCCTCAAGTTATGTGTCGCGTTCAGTTACACAGTACAACAGAAAAATGTTTCTATCAGGAGAACACATTTCGTTGCGGCTGGTGAGGGAGGGCGGCTAGAGAGGAACATCAAATTTCAACGTCATGTTTTTAACCACGCCCATGACTTAAGCATACATGTACACAAGCATAGAAGCCTGGTAGGACTCCCGTACTAGTGGGTTATGTCGGTACAGGCGAAGCATGAGTGTAATAATCTAGTGTATCTATCGGCCTTTCACTTACTCCTAAAAATATATTTAATAGTTGCGACATCCTCTTGGAACTCTTTATTTTTCGGTCTTGTTATAATCCGCCCTTCGACTTTTCGGCATAAACTCATTAAAAACAAATGTGTCTCCGAACATTAACAAATCGGGAGAACAAATGGTAGCACCACCTGGTCAGTTGTGATGTGTTTCATGAGCCGTGCGAAACCATGCGCTTGTACTTTTGGGCACGCAGGAGCCTGCGGGATAATTTTTTCTTTCACATCCACAACTAGATTTTGTCCTACTCCCCTACACCAAAATGTCCGTACACCGAGACGTCCTGCACCGTGGGGCGCGGGCAATTGCTCACCAGACAATTGCTCACAAAACAATAAAAAAAAACAAGAAGAAAAACTGCTGAGGCCGGACAATTACTCACCACAGAACCGTTGAAGCCGGACAATTACTCACCGGGTCTGTCACCACACTTATATTGTGATTTTATTTCGCGTTTATGGCGCTTGACTTTTTTATGTTAGAGGCACTTCATTTTTAGCTGTCTAAGTTGCTTCAAATAGCTAGGAAATCCACCAGTGAAGACTGTGAGGCGATAGGTCGCTCAGGCAAGAGATGCAGGCACGCTTGAAGAGTCTTTGCCAGGACCTGCGTCCATGGGGCGTTCTTATCGGATTTTTTTCATGGGGGGGGCAGCACGGTGCTTCCAGCGGGCGGGGGGGGAGCAAAGCATGCAACTACCTTACCGCCTCGAAGAAAAATCGAACAAAATCGTGACGTATAGATAGAGTGTGCTCAATTTTCACAAGTGACCTTGCCCCCCTCACGGTACGCCCATGCTATTTAACACATCAGAGCTTAACCACTAAAGTTCAGGAATTTTCTATGTCTGTCCAAGTCAGTTTAGCAGCCGCATTTTAGCGCCCGATTCGCGGCTTAGCAGGGCCGGCACGACTGAACAGCACGTGTTAGGTTAGTCCAGACATGTACAAGATACTCAAAAATGTATTTAAGATAAGATAATAAATACTAACGTTAGAATGTAATTAAGATAGAGTATAAATACATGAAAACCAAAGTAATTAAGATAGAGTACAAAATACTTCAAAAAGTATTTGAAATACAATTAAGATACTATTTATCATTGAACGCAAAAAGTCACCGGTCACTGGTCAATGCGGCAAGTCGCCGCTATGTGACATGAATCACATAAACCTCGCGCACTACGCTAGCCGCCGCTGTCTGATAAGAGTCATCTAAACACAAGTCCAAAAAAGATGACAAAGAGGTACCACATAACTCCACTAAGTATGTGACCCAGAACAAAGCAAACTTCTAGCAAGTCCCTGCACGGTGAGGTCAGAATTCGGCGTAACCGCGTCAAGGCACACAGAATAGAACCCTCACTGGCCAAGGATTGCCAAGGACACACGGGGCAAGATCTCTAAATGGGGACTTCCAAGAAGGGCCAATGTCCGGGTCATGTCCGAGGGACTCAGGAAATTTCCACTGAACAAGCAAGATAATGGAAAGACGAGACACAGAAAGTTTGAGAGGGAGATCCAAAATATGTAATTAGAGTATTGAGTACAAAATACCAGAAAATGTATTTTAAATAGGGTATAAATACACAAAACAAAAAGTATTGAGTAGAGTACCAAAATACCGCAAATTGTATTTAAAATACAGTATTTTAAATACAATACTCCAAATACGTACAAGTCTGGGTTAGTCCAAGTTCAGTGTTTACATTGCTATGTCCAGGTTAGTCTAAGTTCGCTGTTGACAGTTTCCCACGCGCGACTGTGCATTTTATAGTTAGATAACATTTATTTACAGTGTTTATATTGCAGCGGGGATTTCGATCACTTTACTTCGAGGTACATCGAAGTTCAGCTAACATAGAAAAGTCAAGTATATGAACGCCATAAACAAGACATAAAATCACATCACATCAGAACGCGAAAGAAACTTACATATAAGTGCGGTGAAAGAGGCGGTGAGCAATTGTCCGGTGAGCAATTCTCCTGGATCCCTGCACCGTAATGTCAAACACAATAATGGACAATGCTGTTGAAATTGTCAATCGGCCGGTAGTCCGAGACAGCCTCGTAGACGATTGAAAAAGCAAAGGAGGGGACGACACATACACACACGAAGCTCGTTCATTGGTATCGAAGAAGTGAGCCCAGTGTGAGAAATGTACCTCTGCAGGAAAAACAGTGGCCTGCTACATTTCAGAGAATAGCATTTTTGAGTACATGTCTGTGCCTTCACGACGGCCTCTGTTTCGGTTTTCTTTCTGTCCTCAGTGACGTACTAAAGAAATTAACAATGAAAGATGGAAGTCGTTGACAAGGGTAGCCAGCTGTAGGAGTCGAACCCACGTCTTCTGGATTACCGGTCCAGGGCTCTACCAATTGAGCTAAGCTAACACGCCTTCCCAACGACTTCCAGGGTGCGACTTTCATGGTTAATTTCTTAGGCAATTTGAGGCTTTGTATGTATTTGTCCCTTGTATGTTGTTCCAGCCTCAGAACATCAGTTGTCTCATGTACTAAAGAAGACGACATGCTACGCTGACACATCCTATTTGTCCTTGTATTATTAGAGAGTTTTAGTATACCGGCCATAGGCTACCGGTGGGGCCGGTATTGACATCATGCCTTCTCTGCGCAAGCGCGAGCGGAATACCGGCCTCCCGGTCCTACCGGCCGCCAGTCAGAGGGGCGAAATACCGCGCAGCCTACCGCCAGCGTGCCGCTCGCTTCACCGGCGAGATCGACAGCAGCGCCGCCGCTCTCCTTCCCGTCTCCGTGCGTCGCTACCGGTGAAATGTCGCGGTAGAGTCGCGCTATACTAAACGAGCCTGTTATACCGGAGCCGTGGACTGCGGTAAGCAAATCCACCGGTAGCCGCGGTAGCATACCGGGCACCGGTAGCGGTATACTAAAACTCTCTATTGATGACTTCGATCAAAAGTGAACTGTTTTCACCTTTTGCATAGATTGACTTCGTGCGAATACACCTACTGCGCAGTAACTGATACTGCACTTTATAATTGGAGATAAAAAACAGATGATTATATTTTTCGTGTAATGACAAAATTTCTCCAAACTGTAACATTTGTCAGGAGCACAGCTAACCAATACGAAATACACGCAGATATCGAAATTTCCCCGTATACTGTAAGGCGGTCAAGACAGGAAACCTGGTACCGAAACCAGAACTTTACTCTGAAACGAGCTTATTTGTTTCTTTTTTTTCTTCTAAAACATAACTCGCTAGGCTGTGACATATTGTCATTTTCTCGTGACGATGCTCACTAAACCATAGTGGGCAATAAAGGTAATGCGTTTCTTTTATATATATATACAAATATACAAATGAGCAAATGCTCCATGGCTGCACGTGAGGCATATGTTTACAATTCAAGCGTGCCACAATCCCAGCTGTGGACGGCCGTTTCGAGCTTCTTGGCTCTCATCGGCACAGCGTAGGGATGTGACACGCTCTTGGATCGGCACAAACACTGTGTCTCAGCAAGACATCAATGTACCAGGGTGTTAGCAACACCTCTGGAGGCCGCAGTGCAAAACCAGTAAGTACAGATACAAATATACAAATGAGCAAATGCTCCATGGCTGCACGTGAGGCATATGTTTACAATTCAAGCGTGCCACAATCCCAGCTGTGGACGGCCGTTTCGAGCTTCTTGGCTCTCATCGGCACAGCGTAGGGATGTGACACGCTCTTGGATCGGCACAAACACTGTGTCTCAGCAAGACATCAATGTACCAGGGTGTTAGCAACACCTCTGGAGGCCGCAGTGCAAAACTAGTAAGTACAGATACAAATATACAAATGAGCAAATGCTCTATGGCTGCACGTGAGGCATATGTTTACAATTCAAGCGTGCCACAATCCCAGCTGTGGACGGCCGTTTCGAGCTTCTTGGCTCTCATCGGCACAGCGTAGGGATGTGACACGCTCTTGGATCGGCACAAACACTGTGTCTCAGCAAGACATCAATGTACCAGGGTGTTAGCAACACCTCTGGAGGCCGCAGTGCAAAACCAGTAAGTACAGATACAAATATACAAATGAGCAAATGCTCCATGGCTGCACGTGAGGCATATGTTTACAATTCAAGCGTGCCACAATCCCAGCTGTGGACGGCCGTTTCGAGCTTCTTGGCTCTCATCGGCACAGCGTAGGGATGTGACACGCTCTTGGATCGGCACAAACACTGTGTCTCAGCAAGACATCAATGTACCAGGGTGTTAGCAACACCTCTGGAGGCCGCAGTGCAAAACCAGTAAGTACAGATACAAATATACAAATGAGCAAATGCTCCATGGCTGCACGTGAGGCATATGTTTACAATTCAAGCGTGCCACAATCCCAGCTGTGGACGGCCGTTTCGAGCTTCTTGGCTCTCATCGGCACAGCGTAGGGATGTGACACGCTCTTGGATCGGCACAAACACTGTGTCTCAGCAAGACATCAATGTACCAGGGTGCGTACCACCAGGGGAGCGTGTCACATCCCTACGCTGTGCCGATGAGAGCCAAGAAGCTCGAAACGGCCGTCCACAGCTGGGATTGTGGCAGGCTTGAATTGTAAACATATGCCTCACGTGCCTCACGTGCAGCCATGGAGCATTTGCTCATTTGTATATTTGTATCTGTACTTACTGGTTTTGCACTGCGGCCTCCAGAGGTGTTGCTAACACCCTGGTACATTGATGTCTTGCTGAGACACAGTGTTTGTGCCGATCCAAGAGCGTGTCACATCCCTACGCTGTGCCGATGAGAGCCAAGAAGCTCGAAACGGCCGTCCACAGCTGGGATTGTGGCACGCTTGAATTGTAAACATATGCCTCACGTGCAGCCATGGAGCATTTGCTCATTTGTATATTTGTATCTGTACTTACTGGTTTTGCACTGCGGCCTCCAGAGGTGTTGCTAACACCCTGGTACATTGATGTCTTGCTGAGACACAGTGTTTGTGCCGATCCAAGAGCGTGTCACATCCCTACGCTGTGCCGATGAGAGCCAAGAAGCTCGAAACGGCCGTCCACAGCTGGGATTGTGGCACGCTTGAATTGTAAACATATATATATATATATATAGAACAAATAGGTTAATATATCAGACGGCTACGAAGTTGAATAAAAGTGAAATAATAAGACTTGGACTACAGATTACAGGAACGTTAACAAAAACTAATTTATTTAATGGGCATTTTAACACATAGATTAAAAAAAGAATGGTCGACGTTTCGACAGTGGCACTGTCTTCGTCAGGACAAAAGAGGTCCAAGGGTTGCATATTGCTTAAATAGGTTTCCTGGGTGACGTCACAATCGGTGCAAGTATGCCACGTGGCAGTTGTCTGAGTCATATTCTGGAACATTCCGCAAGGTCAAGTCCGGGTGGTGATGTCATCTTTCTTGGGGAGCCAGCTCAGGGTGAGCTGTACTGAGGCCATAGCTGAAAAGAAAAAAAAGGAAAAAACAGGAAAAAAATGGGAAAGTATATCCTATCTAGACGACCAGATTCCTTACTGTTGAAAGTACACCGGGATCTTCGTTAATGATTGATTGGAATTTGTAAATGAGGTAAGACTCGCGTTGTTCCCTGCTTCTATCGGAGCTAAAGTTTGATTGAATAATAAAAAGGGCAACGTCATTTATTGAATGACCAGGCTGGTTGAAATGACGAGAAACAGGAAGATTTGGCTTTTTGTTAACGTCCGATCGGTGGTTGTTGAGCCTGATCCGAAAAGATGTTTTGGTTTGACCTACGTATTGTGCTTGACACGCGTTGCACTGAATGGCATAAATGACGTTGGATGAATTGCAGTCAAAGTCACCATGAATTTTGACGAAGAAATTAGAATTTGTGCTGTTAAGCACGTGGGCACCTCGCATTAGTTTGCATATTTGACATCTGCGGCCATTGCACGGGTGGCAGCCTGCCGTCGGACTTGTTGGTCGGTTGACTTTGGAGCTGACTAGATTATCGTGGAGGTTTTGCGAGCGCCTGTAGGTCACACGTGGCGGTTCGGGGAAGATTTGTCGCATGCGCTCTGACTGACAAAGAATACCGTGGTGGCGATTAAGTATACTGTTGACGTTGGAAACATTATTGTTGAATATTGTTGAATTGTTGAATGTTGAAAATATTCGGACAACTCATACGATCCTTGTGTCCTATTCACATTCCTTAACCTTATTCTGAAAAATAACAACTTTGAATTTGATGGTAAACATTACTTGCAAGTCAGTGGCACGGCTATGGGCACTAAGATGGCACCAAATTATGCAAACATCTTTATGGGTAATCTGGAGGAGGCATTTCTGTTCCAATGCGAGAAAAAGCCGACGTTGTACAAGCGTTTTCTGGACGACATCTTTATGGTTTGGCCATATTCGGAGGACGATCTGAATATATTCATTAGCAATTTTAACCAAGCACATCCGTCTATCAAATTCACCCATTCTTACTCAGCTCTAACTGTTAACTTCCTAGATGTCCAGGTAAAGTTAACGGACGGGGTCCTAACTACGGACCTGTTCCGTAAACCTACGGACTCCCAGCAGTACCTAGCTTTCAAGAGTTGCCACCCGCGGCACACTAAACTTGCTATCCCCTACAGCCAGGCACTTCGTTATAGACGCATCTGTTCCAGCGAAAGTGATCTGGATAGAAATTTGAACCAACTCAAGCAAACATTCATCAGTCGCCAATTCCCACCCAGTTTAGTTGAGGACGCAATAAGGAAGGCCCGCAGGGCAGATCGCAAAGCTCTGTCCCAAAACCGCAACCGCAAATCAGACAATGGTTCCGTCAACCTCGTTGTAACATTCAACAATAATGTTTCCAACGTCAACAGTATACTTAATCGCCACCACGGTATTCTTTGTCAGTCAGAGCGCATGCGACAAATCTTCCCCGAACCGCCACGTGTGACCTACAGGCGCTCGCAAAACCTCCACGATAATCTAGTCAGCTCCAAAGTCAACCGACCAACAAGTCCGACGGCAGGCTGCCACCCGTGCAATGGCCGCAGATGTCAAATATGCAAACTAATGCGAGGTGCCCACGTGCTTAACAGCACAAATTCTAATTTCTTCGTCAAAATTCATGGTGACTTTGACTGCAATTCATCCAACGTCATTTATGCCATTCAGTGCAACGCGTGTCAAGCACAATACGTAGGTCAAACCAAAACATCTTTTCGGATCAGGCTCAACAACCACCGATCGGACGTTAATAAAAAGCCAAATCTTCCTGTTTCTCGTCATTTCAACCAGCCTGGTCATTCAATAAATGACGTTGCCCTTTTTATTCTTCAATCAAACTTTAGCTCCGATAGAAGCAGGGAACAACGCGAGTCTTACCTCATTTACAAATTCCAATCAATCATTAACGAAGATCCCGGTGTACTTTCAACAGTAAGGAATCTGGTCGTCTAGATAGGATATACTTTCCCATTTTTTTCCTTTTATTTTCCTTTTTTTTTCTTTTCAGCTATGGCCTCAGTACAGCTCACCCTGAGCTGGCTCCCCAAGAAAGATGACATCACCACCCGGACTTGACCTTGCGGAATGTTCCAGAATATGACTCAGACAACTGCCACGTGGCATACTTGCACCGATTGTGACGTCACCCAGGAAACCTATTTAAGCAATATGCAACCCTTGGACCTCTTTTGTCCTGACGAAGACAGTGCCACTGTCGAAACGTCGACCATTCTTTTTTTAATCTATGTGTTAAAATGCCCATTAAATAAATTAGTTTTTGTTAACGTTCCTGTAATCTGTAGTCCAAGTCTTATTATTTCACTTTTATATATATATATATATATACAGGGTGTCCCAGAAAACGTGTCATTGAATTATAATAAAAAAAGTACACCACCTAGAGTCAAGCGGTCAACGGCATTTGTTCTTACTGGGTTTTTGCCACCTCCTCATGTGAATGTCGTGTAACGTCAGTTTAATTATGTAAATTTTTGCGAACTGAACTCGGAAATTTGCCTAGTAAATGTCACTTTTTTCCCACCAATGTGAAGAGCGTGTCTAATTTACTCAAATTAATGATAATTGACAGGGATATTCAGGAGCTATCGCATCGGAAAAAATAGCCGAACAGCATGCTCTACGGATGTAGCACAGAATGGCGCACGATGAATTTTTCAGCGCAATCTTTGTCAGTCCGACGAAAGGAGGTTGGAAACCCAGCCCACCCCGGCATCGCAGAAAGAGATAACGCGGGCATGGCTTATCACGTCCGACTTTCGCTGGGATAATGCTTTCCCTCTCCCAATTTTAGGAACTTTTACTTTTTCTACTATCACTCTGGGTGCGTTCCAAAACCTACTCGAGTCAACTCGGGAGTAGCGCTCTACCCCAAGCGCCGTTCCAAAACCGGGTCGAGTAACTCGATGACGTCACTACCCGCGTTCCAAAACAAGGTAGAGTAAGGAGAGAGTTAACTCGATTCAACTCTCCTCCGAAGGCCGGTCAGTGAAGGTTCGCCCGAGTAATGACGTCATGCTTTTGTCGTCTGCTGTTTTCCGCGAAAGCGCGGCATCGAAACCAGCTGAACGTGTGGTTGTCAAAAAGCCTCGACCTCCACGACGGGTTATCAATACACAACTGGACACCGAAATGGCAACACTCTTCCTATGCGGATTGTGCGACATGGTTTTTGAGGACCAGGCGAACGCCCAAAGACATGCGAGCCGGATACATTTCCCAGGAAAAAGTGAGTCTCGCTGGTGCGCTTTTCTATTTTGTCTCCATGTACGTTGCTTTTTTATTATCTATTTAGCATATGTTCACTAACAGCTGCCCTGCAATGTTTATTTCTTTCACTGCCTTGTAGTCACGTGGTCCTTGTAAAGGCGGAGCTCTATGTGAAACGTTCAAAACTATATTAGGAGCAAGGGCTATTACTGTCCAGCATTATTATTATCATTACTTTTGTGTGCGTGTGTTGGAAATGGGATTTTAAATGAAATTTTACCTTTCTTCCTTTACCTTCACAGTTGTAAGATGGTTTGTCGGTACGTTCGTGTGAACAGGTTTCAGATAAAATATGTACTACCATAGGCGCAGGCTAGCTGGTGGATAAATGCTTGGGTGGAACTTGGCTAAATTCTGAGCTGTGGAAGGAAGAGACAACACGACAGAACTCTGTCACGAATTTCCCGTCTTTTCGCCTAAGCTCAGACTTCTTTGAAGACTCAGACTTCTAAATGAAGCATGAGGCGTTTGCGCGCTCCGCGATACGTGTGCTATCAGAACCGCTTCATCGCGCTCTGATTACATCCCAAGCAGCACGATGTACTGAAAGTCGAGTGCAATGGGGGTGGACGGTATGTGTCTTATCAACTTTATTTAGTTTCACGAGTCTGTTCAAGGCCTTCCACCTACCCCTCCACCCCTATTGCACTTGACTTTCAGTACATTGCGCTGCCTGGGATGTTTTGTTTCAGCCGTTCAGCTCACATTCGACTCCGACGCCGCTGACCTTTCCGTGACCCAAACCACGTCCGCACCACTACCTCAGTTCCAGGATTCCAACCAGCAGCTTCCACCTTTTGTATTTTTCATCTTCTGTCGTCATGGTGTTACCATTTCTCTTTTTTTATTTCTTTTGACTACGAAATGCAACGGGATGTATCCACTTTATGCATTTGGGGTAGCTAATGGCACGTGAAAACTCCCATCCCACAAAAAATTAACAAATAAATCACGACAATGTCAGTTGCTTTTCCCTTTCATTCTCCAATAGAGGGGCTTAAGAATAATTCTGCAGTGTCTTGGAAGAAATAGTACCAGACAAGGAATCTCTGAATGTAACTGCAACAAGTAACTATACATACACAAAGTGCTGAAAAAGCCAAATGCCCACTGGGCCGACAAGACAGAGTGCAACTATGTCTGACGGGGCATGGTGACTCCCGTAAACAGCTCACAATACATTCCCAGTCGTCGTTATCGTCGTGTCTGTAAAATAAACCTGACGCGCGCGAGATGAGAGCGGTGATGACACCGGCCTCCATCTTAACTCGGTCGGTGTCCCCCATGCGTTCCCAAAGCTACTCGACCGGGTGCGTACTCTGTGGTCACATGGTACAACTCGGTCATGTGACCTACTCGACTCGAGGGTTTGTTTTGGAACGCACCCTCTGTGGGCTGGCTTCGGAACCTCCTTTCGTCGGACTGCGAGTGATTGCGCTCAAAAAGACATCGTGCGTTATGGTCCGGTGCTCCGAAAAGCATGATATTCGGCTATTTTTTCCGATGGGATAGCTAGTGAATATCACTGTCAATTATCGTGAATTGGAGTGAATTCGGCACGCTCTTGATATTGATGGGGTAAAAAAGTGACCTTCCCTTGGCAAATTTCTGAGTTCAGTTCGCAAATATTTGCATAATTAAACTTGGGATACATGACATTAACTTTACAAGGTGGCAAAAACCTAATAAGAACAAATGCCGTTGACCGCATGATTCTAGGTGGCGTAGTTTTTTTATTATAATTCAATGACACGTTTTCTGGGACACCCTGTATAGACTACAAGTAATGAAGAGACTTGGGAGGCCGTATAAGGGTTAAAAACACTTGCTACTTTTATTACATTAATAATTAAGGGGGCGCTAGGAATAGATTTACAGTTTGGGGTCGACGTTTCGGCAGTCAGCGCTGCCTTCAATAGAACTAAACTTGGAAATAGGAGACAAGGGCTTATATACAAGGGAAAGGGGGAAAATGAGAGGGGAACAGTGCACGTGGAGCGGAGTTGGTGATGTTGCAGGAGCGTTGTGCTCAATGGACCATTAGCAACAACGCTCCTGCAACATCACCAACTCCGCTCCACGTGCACTGTTCCCCTCTCATTTTCCCCCTTTCCCTTGTATATAAGCCCTTGTCTCCTATTTCCAAGTTTAGTTCTGTTGAAGGCAGCGCTGACTGCCGAAACGTCGACCCCTAACTGTAAATCTATTCCTAGCGCCCCCTTAATTATTAATGTAATAAAAGTAGCAAGTGTTTTTAACCCTTATACGGCCTCCCAAGTCTCTTCATTACTTGTAGTCTATTTGTTTTCGCGTCCATCTGTACTCAGTTATACATTCATATATATATATATATATATATATATATATATATATATATATACAGGATGTTTCAGTTAAATCCCCGGGCTAAATAATTCGCGAACCGGTGCACCAATCGAATAACTTTCTTTTTTACAAGTATCTGTCCAATACCGCCTACAAGATGCGCACCGCGTGAATGAGCGGGAGGCGCTCATTATTTAAATAAAAATGCAAATGAGTTTCGTAAAAAAGCGTAACTTCTAAAGCAGGGCGCAGTAGGTATTAAAATGGGTACTACCCCTTTTGGGACCTTCAGTGGACATCTTTCAGAGAAAAATCTGCCACCGAAGCGGGTCATTTGTTGCAGTAATTAATTGGTTTCGGTTTACGTATTTTTGTCACGGCTGGTCGCGGCGAAGCGCAAAAAGACGCTCTTTCACTCCCTTATCCATCAATGAATTACGTCCTTACACCAATGAATTACACCAATGAATTACGTCCTTTTGCGCTTCGCCGCGACCAGCCGCGACAAAAATACGTAAACCGAAACCAATTAATTCCTGCAACAAATGACCCGCTTCGGTGGCAGATTTTTTTCTGAAAGGTGTCCACTGAAGGTCCCAAAAGGGGTAGTACCCATTTTAATACCGACAGCGCCCTGCTTTAGAAGTTACGCTTTTTTACGAAACTCATTTGCATTTTTATTTAAATAATGAGCGCCTCCCGCTCATTCACGCGGTGCGCATCTTGTAGGCGGTATTGGACAGATACTTGTAAAAAAGAAAGTTATTCGATTGGTGCACCGGTTCGCGAATTATTTAGCCCGGGGATTTAACTGAAACACCCTGTATAGGGTGTCCCAGAAAACGTGTCATTGAATTATAATAAAAAAACTACGCCACCTAGAATCATGCGGTCAACAGCATTTGTTCTTATTAGGTTTTTGCCACCTCTTAATGTGAGTGTCATCTACTCCAAGTTTAACTATGTAAATATTTGCGAACTGAACTCGGAAATTTGCCAAGTAAAGGTTACTTTTTTACCCCACCAATATGAAGAGCGTGCCGAATTCACTCAAATGCATGATAATTCACAGTGATGCTCACGAGCTATCCCATCGGAAAAAATAGCCGAATATCATGCTTTTCGGAGCACCGGACCATAGCGTGCGTTGACTTTTTGAGCGCAATCGCTCGCAGTGCGACGAAAGGAGGTTCCGAAGCCAGCCCACATAGTGATAGTAGAAAAAGTAACAGCTCCTAAAATTGGGAGAGGGAAAGCATTATCCCAGCGAAAGTCGGACGTGATAAGCCGTGCCTGTTTTATCTCTTTCTGCGATGTCGGGGAGGGCTGGGTTTCCAACCTCCTTTCGTCGGACTGACAAAGATTGCGCTGAAAAATTCATCGTGCGCTATTCTGTGCGACCTCCGTAGAGCATGATGTTCGGCTATTTTTCCGATGGGATAGCTTCTGAATATCCCTGTCAATTATCATTAATTTGACTAAATTAGACACGCTCTTCACAATGGTGGGGTAAAAAAGTGACCTTTAGTAGGCAAATTTCCGACTTAAGCTCGCAAAAATTTACATAATTAAATTTACGTTACACGACATTCACACGAGGAGGTGGCAAAAACCCAGTAAGAACAAATGCCGTTGACCGCATGACTCTAGGTGGTGTAGTTTTTTTATTATAATTCAATGACACGTTTTCTGGGACACCCTGTATATATATATATTTTATTCACGGACATCGATATACCGCGTTTGCGCGCACGGGACCTTTCTTTTTTCTCCCATAACAGCTCGGACTTTCTTTTTTACACATCATGCGATATCACTCAACAAAGTTCACGAAATTTGAGTTTGGCAGTCCGAGAGAAACCTCGCAGACGATTTTGTCAAACGCGACTCCTTTGCAGGGGGAAAACGACTGGCAAAATCTCAAAACACACGGCAGGGCCAAGCTCTACTGGTTTTTACAGCTTTGATTGTGTACTTGAAGATCTAGGCCAGAACACATTGTACTCCGTTGCGCGTATGTGGCAGCGGGATTACCGACGGGGTATCGAAGAGCACGAGGGAAAGGATAGGAAGAAAGGGGAAAAGAACACGAGGGAGAGGTGAAGGTGGATACGCCACGTGGTGCCACTTTCATGAACTAAATCGGGGAGTCCGCCAATTCTGCTCATCTCAGAATTTGAGAAAAGTGGCTCCGAGATGTGGAGTGAATGTTGTCTTTAATGATCCGTTGAAATTGCAGTCTCTTCGCGCAAGAATAAATGTACCAAAAAGGCCTTTAGCATGTAATGTGAAACATCGACACCCATTCGTGGATTCCAAGCTTGATATCGTCTACCGCATACCGCTTCAGTATGGCAGATGCTATCTTGGTCAATCCTGTAGATGCCTTAACATTAGGCTTATGGAACATGCCTCTTCATTTGGAAGAACCCCATCCGATCACTTGAGTGTCCATTGCCGTGATTGTAAGTGTATGCCCTTTTTCAATCAGACCAAGGTGCTGGTAGTTCATAAAGTTATGTTGGTGCGGGAGATAATGAATGCATTTCATATTGCCACGTGTAAAGACAGATGTGTCAGCTTCCCTTCTGTCACGTTGGCAGATGTGCAAATAGATTTTCTACGCATGGATAAGATGTTTAGTGCTACCTCCCAGACGGCAGCATAAACCTCTGTACATTTTTAGGTGATAGTCAGTGATCTAGATGTTAACGTGATTGTGATTGTGAGTTTAATGGAGCAGCGACAACCCTAGATGTTAACGTTTAAGATGCTGTGTTCCTTGATTAAACTTCAGTTGAGAGTCTGCAGTTGTCCTGTCTACTTCTACACTGTCCTTGTCTTCTTGCTGTTATTCTGCATCATGACTCAAAACAGCACATAAAAAAATGCTTCAGAGATGGTCGAAGTTACGTCTGTAACTCAACGTCATTCGCAACGTAACTTCCACCATCTGTGAAGCAAATTTTTTTATGTGCTGTTTTCAGTCATCATGGAGAATGTTTGTAAGTAAAATGAACGATGTCACCAGTGGGAATATGTGGGATGCGCGCTGTCGAATTTACGCATTTTCTGTAGACACCCCTCACAAAAAGACTGTTGGGGGCGTTGCCCTAATTCACAATACGATGTACTCGCTATGCGAAGGAAGGGCATTTCGAGACAAACACAATGATGTTGATTACTTACGGGTATCACAACTGGGAGACGAGTTGAGGTGACCAAAACGTACCATATTTTACAAATGAGGCAACTTTGCGATTTTTTATCCCCTAAAAGGCAAACCTTAGGATCTTCATCTTCAGAACTCAGAATGCAATACCCAACCCAGATAATATGTGGAAAAAAAGTCCGCTGAATATGCCAAATAATTATGAAGATACGTGGCGTCAAACTGCGTAGGAAGCGCAATGGTTGAAATGCCCACATCTGAAAAAATAACCACCAATTATTTTCAAGTCGAGTGCAATAGGGGTGGACGGTATGTGTCTTATCAATATTCTTTAGTTTCATCAGTCTGTTCAAGGCCTTCCACCTACCCGTCCACCCCTATTGCACTCGACTTTCAGTACATTTTGCTGCTTGGGTTGGTCTCGAGGAGGAAGCGTCCCCGTGTTCATTTGCTTTGCGTTCTCTGTGATAAGACGGTTGTCCCCATCATCAAGGTCAATGCCGGGGAAAGGAAAGGTAGAACAAGAGGGGGGTCCTTCCTCACTCTCCGCATCTTCCATGCCCTTTTCTTTGCGACAATCCAGCAGTCCAGGATAAAGCCGAAATGTTACGTTTTTTTTCAGCTACTTTTGTTGCAATACTGTATATAGTTTCTCCTGGGTCCACGGTTATCGGCGGAGCACTTCATATTTTGTCAAAAAAAGAAATAAGAAAGATTCGTTTGGCAATTTTGAAAGTTTAATTGAAAAAATAAATTTCCCACAATTAAAAATTGTCCGAAGCCTTCCTGAATGGTTGCAAAAGTATCCAGAAGGTAATTTCCGAAAGTCGCACAATCGTCCTGCGAGTACGTCGTGAGTTACATTTTTTATCGTGTTAAGTGAAACATCCTGTACACTGCTTCGCGGCGCTAGCACCGAATTAAAAAAAAAAACAGAAGGCTGCAGCCCAGTGATGTGATTGCTCCGCCAATTGCGCCATACAGTAAACCCTGCAACATCCTACTACGTTTTCGCAAAAGATCAGGAATCGGCGCAAACATGCGGTTGCGCTGTTAAAAGCGAAGGCAAGCCTCCAGTTGAGACTCTCTGCTTGTTTTGTGCGTGTCTAGTCAGCGGGCAGCGCAAGTGATATCGCGGGACAGTAGTCGCGTCTCCTAGCCTTACAGTATCGCCTCTGTTTTGCAGGCGTTAGTCCGGTATCCTGCTGTTAGGAAACCCTTCCCTCCTCAAAGCGTGAAACTGCTTATGAATTTTTCGCCTACCTGTCGGGGCCAGGCAATAGACGACCTGAGCCCATACGTCATCAATTACGTTTCACCGCCGGGCAAAACATGCTGGTGGACACTATCAGCTTATCATCCTATCAGACGACGCATTTTCCCTCCTTCTTGCCCACCACAGAGAATATAACCTCGAACCGATCTTGTCGTGACGTTACATGTTTGTAAACAGAGGTTCGTTTACAGTAAAGCGATAGAAATTAGATATCCCCCACCGTAAGGATTAGGAATATGTCAGGATGGAGTACGCGAGCCCGATCACTATCACGCTTCCTTTCATTTTTGAAGTCATTGCTGTTTTTCCGCTACTTATCGCAGATGTCACATGACGTCCCTAACACGATAACGCAAACTATTTGCCTGAACGCTCGTGATAGGTGATCAATTCATTGGTGCTGTGGAACGAGAAACTTTAAATAAATATTGGTAAAGTTCAGCATATGTGATTCTAGCACTACGTGGAAGCGCAGTGCGCAAATTGAGTGCGACAATAACTAAAAACATGTCATAGTGTTAAGAGCACACATAGCACCGTTTCACCAGTAAGCTAGCTTTGGCATTTTCTTTGACTATTTCGTTTATATTTGGAACTGTGACTGCAACATATCGGCAGAAAATGACTAATGAGAAATTATTAGCAGTTATCTATACGCAATTGTTTACTGTACTTCACCTGGAATTTTCGAATTTTGGCACCGCTCTGTCGCTGTTAAGAACACCAGTCTAATCTTTGTTATTACAGGTATTATATTGCAGCACTTACAATCGCTACAAGGAGATGGGCTTCCGCTTCGCTGACCACATTTATGTCACTCTTTTGAAAGTGATGATAGAGCATATCTGCTCAAAAGCACCGTTTTGCTGCGTGAAAAGGTTCTTTTTCCTCCTGCCGTAGGTCCTCTGAAAGGGCTTGGGTCAATCGCATCACTGCAGTGCTGATGACAAACATCCTCGTGTATAACCTGATTTCATTCACGGAAGCAAGTACGAACTCAGTTTTAACCCCTGAATTATGGTATGTATTTTCCACGGAAGAGATAGAACTTATGCAATTAGATTATTATCTGACAATGTGGTATTGTTTTCCTGACACTCTTCATACTTTCACTCTTAAAATACTTTACTTGCAGAAGCCGGGAGAGGCCCATATGCATCCTACCATCATACATCCACAGGAGATGACCTCCAAATTTCTGCATCATTCTCTGTTTTCATCGAAGGGTTCATGGTCGGACATCCTGCATGGAGGTCACAGCGGCATTGTTGGTCGCCACTTTCTTTACCGTTAACGCTGTGTACAGTCCTGGCGCTTAACTGATTAACTGTTACATTAACGTGGAATCACTGTTTATAGCTTATGCAGATTGATACTTTGCACAAATCTCATAACCTACATCAATTAAGAACTACTAGTTGCCATAACTAGTTGCTGTGCTTCATTAATTTCCAGGTAATGTTCCATCGTAGAGGGGGTTGCCTCGGAAAGCCAGCCCTATTCAGTATTCTGCGTGCTACGGCTGTGTGACGTACACCTCTGAGGTTGTAAGGACACAGCTTCTTATCAGGGGGGAAACTGGAAATTAATTTAGAATAGCAGCAAAACGTTACTCGAATGCATGAAACAGCATACAGAAAGATTTTGATGACAGCTCGTAAGTGTTACTGACAAACTTCTTATACAGTAACAATGGCAGCATCAGGAAAGTTTGCCAGCATTATGCACGATCATTGAAACACAATGCAACATTGTCACGAAGCGAAATGGGTCGGCGACTCGTCGAATAAACAGCGAACGGTTTATTAGAATACTTGGTAGCAAAACACAAGAGTGATAGCTTTCTGAACACAACTGAGTCCAAAGAATGAATGCTCCAGCTTGGAGCACACCAGTGATGGGCAAAGTACCTCAAAATTATACTTAAAGTAAAGTACCAAGTACCTGGTGCCATTAGTACTTCAAGTAAAGTACAAAGTACTAGGCAAAGTACTTCAAGTACCCATCAAGTACATTGCCAATTTAACTTGAATGACTTTGCATTTCACTCTTTAGTATCTGCGTCTTGCTTTTTTGGCAAAACTGTAGAGGGTACTCTTGACAAATGCTCTGAAGCCATAAATACGTATAGGTTAAGTGCGAACCCGTGAATGTGAACTTAATCAGATGTCATAATTTGCAGTTACATGTAGAGGAGTAATCAGTCAGCTGTGCAGTGATAATGCAAAATAGTATTACACCCTGACTGATCCAAGATCACCCGCCTAGTGTGGTGTTCCGGTACTAATCTTCTGCTATAACAGGCTAGGAAATTTCAAGGGGAAAAAAGTACAAGCCAACAGAGATTATATATTCCAGGGCATTCCTTGCTGCTTTTTAAAATACAACATGTTTAAAAAAAGAAAATGAAGAAAGTGAAAAAGGATGAAGCAAAATGAAGCCTTAATTTTTGTACGACTAATGTAATCCGTGTGACCAATTAGGAAAACGTATAATGTAAAAAAGAAAGCATGTGTGTCTTTCAGAGTGTTCATCATGTAATGCAATCACACATAAAATGTGATAGAAAATGATTATTAATTGCCAATGAAGGAAACAATATAAAAAAGCGTAGAACACTGCATTGGGAGAACTGAAATAACAATGAACCAAGTGTCATAGAAGTGTCGAGACCTTTCTTACTTACTTACGAGCCCCTCCTCCAAAGCAGTGACCGACTTAACAACATATTCACAAATCCCATACAGGTGACATACCGACGCGCAAGAAACCTGGCAGACTCCTTGGTCAATCCCAAAATCAGCAAAACGAGCGCCCCGTACACGGGAACACGACCCTGCAACCTCCCGCGCTGCAAAACATGCAAGCACGTTCAACACGCTAACTCCATCAAAAGCACTGCGAGCAATTACACCCACCCCGTTAATCACGCATTCACATGCACAAGCTCCAATGTTATATACTGCATTGAATGCGGCGACTGCTCTATGCAATACATTGGTGAAACCGGCCAACAAATGAACAACCGCCTTACCGGACACAGAACCGACACGTCCAACAAACTCCCCAAAGCAGTCGCCGAACACTTTAACGTTCCTGGTCACAATTTTGACAACATTAAACTATATATTCTAGAAACCGGGTTTAGATCCACACGTGACAGACGTGATAGGGAGTCTTATCTCATATACAAGTTCAACGCTCTTCACCCGTCCGGTATCAACAAATCACAAGGCACCCTAGAAACACTTCACAAATAAAATATGCTTTTCCCATCTACCTCCATTATCATCTGTTATGTTCTGCATGGCCACTGCTTTCTGCTCTCTTTATTGCATGCCACAACTTTGTATTACAAATATATATATATAAAAAAAAAGAAAAAAAATTTGCTCGTTCTGGAATTTTCCCCACGTAACCATTAACCTCCTTATCTTTCGCTATGCTTGCGAATTCTTGCCTGTTGTCCCGTTTCGTCCACGTGTTCGTGAACCTTCCATTTTTCTGCAACCGGTCTGTAGCCTAGATCACTACGTTCACATAATCCCCTCCACACTCTAACAAAGCAGCCATTCACTCCCGCCGTAAAAACCCGTACGGACCTTTCTTCCCTCCGGGCTGTTGGCCCACAATTCGCATGAACCTTTAAACACGTCACACCTAACCCTTTAAATACCATGCCAATGATGAGGACGGTGCCCAGAAGAAGAACAGTCTCTGTTCGAAATATCGGCGGCTTCTGACCAGCTCCGGTGGCGCAGCGGTAACGCGTGCGCTTGGAGACTGGGAGGTCCGCGGTTCGAATCCGCGGGCCGGCTGTGCCGTCTGGGGTTTTTCCTGGGTTTCCCCCGATGTGTAATAGGCGTATGCCGGCACAGTTCTCCTGAAGTCGGCCCATGGACGCAGCTATCCTCCCCCCGAGCGGATTCCGCTCGGTCTTCCACTTCACCCTTTCCTCTCCTCCTCTCCACCACCTTTCCCTTCCCGAGAAACATGCCGCCTAATCAGGCAGGCAGACCTCTCGGGTTCCTCCCAACGACACTCCTCCTCCTCCTCCTCCTCGGCGGCTTCTGTCCTGAGGCAACTCCCTTCCTACATCTCTAGCGGTTCGCTGGATTTCTACCCATCTACTTGGGTACTTGGTACTTCAAGTACTGCCCATCACTGGAGCGCACTAGCATTTAAGCGTCGCTTCGAAAAGTCTAGAAACAGCACGTGCGTTTGCCAGAGAGCAGGCGATATGTCTGGAAGCTTCTTGCTTCTTCTTCAGCATGCGCCGGTATGAGATGTACCGTTTCGTGCCTGCCCTGGAAGTTTCGCGATGATGATTCGTGGCATTGCCCCCTCCGTAGACGTGGCATCGTGTCGATGCCGTTTCTTCTCCTTCTTTTTGTTTTTGTTTTGTCATGTTGTCTCCTTCCAGCCAGTCTTCAGCGCTACCTGCTGTAGTACGGCTTGAGTCGATCGATGTGAACTATTTCAGTCCTCGGGGGTCGTCGAGAGGGAACGCTGCCCTCAGGTACCACTTCGTAATCCAGGTCTCCAATGCGTCGAAGTATTTTGTAGGGACCGAAGTACCGCATCAGTAGCTTCTCGCTCAGGCCTCATCGTCGTCCAAACCCATACCAAGTCGCCTGGACTGAAGCGTACGTCTCGTCGGCGCAAATTGTATATTCCTTCATCGACGCGTTGTTGTTGATCAATGCGTAGTCTGGAAGCTTCTTGCTTCTTCTTCAGCATGCGCCACTCCCCCTAAACGCAAGAAGAAGATGACTGCGGAGACCAGTACCCAAGTGGCGCAACCTGTTGCCACGCCGATAGCCCCTGCACGGTCGTCGAAGACATTCAGCGGGGAGTATTACGACGAAGTGGACGATTGGGTCGACCACTACGAGCGGATCGCCAAGTTCAACAACTGGAGTGGCGACCAGAAGCTCGTCAACGTCTATTTCTCCCTGGAAGGCACCGCGAAGACATGGTTCGAGAACCGGGAGACTTCGCTCACGTCCTGGGACGTCTTCAAAAGCGAAGTCCGCGAGGTGTTCGCTTTTCAACAACGAGCTGAACAGGCTGAACATCTGCTCCAGAGACGGATCCAGCTGCCAAACGAAAGCGTTACAGGCTTCGTCGAAGATGTGTTGCGGCTCTTCCTGCGAGCTGACCCCAAAGCATCCGAGGAGAAGAAGGTTCAGCGACTCATGAGGGGCGTAAAAGAAGAAATTTTTCGCGCCCTGTCTCGAACCATGTGTTCGCGGTGCCTTCCAGGGAGAAATAGACGTTGACGAGCTTCTTGTCGTCACTCCAGTTGTTGAACTTGGCGATCCGCTCGTATAGTGGTCGACCCAATCGTCCACGTCGTCGTAATACTCCCCGCTGAATGTGTTCGGCGACAGTGCAGGGGCTATGGGCGTGGCAACAGGTTGCGCCACTTGGGTACTGGTCTCCGCAGTCATCTTCTTCTTGCGTTTAGGGGGTTCTAATAAACCGAATTCTGCAGGCAGACCAAGCTGTCTTCTCCTTTGTCGCAGTTGGTCTTTCAGGGCGTTGGACAAGGGATGCCCCGCACCTCCACCAGATATGTTACGAAGCGAAATGGGTCGGCGAGTCGTCGAACAGCGAACGGTTTATTAGACTACTTGGTAGCAAAACACAAGAGTGATAGCTCTCTGAACACAACTGAGTCCAAAGAATGAATGCTCCAGCTTGGAGTGCACAAGCATGTAAGCGTTGCGCCGAAAAGTCTAGAAACAGCACGTGCGTTTGCCAGAGAGCAGGCGATGTGTCTGGAGGCTTCTTGGTCGCGGCGAGAAATTGCACCGATCCCCAAACCCAGCTTCCACCGATTGTCGCCGGGGCAGCGCCTGTGTAGGCGCTCAGCACGATAACAAAATATACGAGTTTAAGAAGATGCGCGCGCCCCCAAGCGCGTGGCGCAAGGCAGCATGGGAACTTTGAAGGACACTGCTCTGTCGCTTGCTTCGATTATGGTTTGTTGGGTTTGTTCGGTTATGGTTTGTACCCAGGAATGTTATTGTTATTCTGCTACCTCCGCCTCTGGCAGTCTAATGTTTTGAGGCGCTCTAAGTTCCCATGGGTCATCGGCTGCCGGAGGTGGCGCTTGCCTAATTAAAAAGGTCTATTGCTTGGCGTATGTTCCTTCAGTGATGCTCTCCCGGACACCGGCAATTTCGAGTTGCAAGTTTTGACGGACTTGGATGCGGAACATTTCTCTTGTGCGTGTTCTCAGTTTTAAACAATGCATATCTTTTCCTTCAAACTATGCAAGCTAACGCTTGTCCCATCCTACAGTTGGCGATAGAAAGTGTGCATTTGATGCCAATATACTCTCTTTAAAGTGTTGTTATCTAGTTTGTGGGACTGTAAGGTAAAGTTAGTGTCTGTCGAAATGGGACTACGACCACGTAGCTTTCCTGCTTGATGACAATACACAGTTTATGGTGCTTAGTGGTCTTCCTTAAGGGGGGTAAGAACTACTAATTGCAGCTATTTAGGTACGGTCGTAATAGTGTCCCTCTACGCTTCGTAATTGTATTTACAAGTTCCTGTTCAATACTTCTCCTTCGTAACGGGTGCCGCGGTAATACAAAAACGCACTTTTTTCCCGATACAGGCGACTAGACGTCGCGCCATCAAGACACCTTTATCCATTATTACGTCATTTGAAGTATTGCAGCACCCAATCGATGCCAACGCGGAGGTACGCACACAACGTCGTCTGCTCTAGTCTGTCGGAGAGCAGTGTAGAAGCAGCAAGAAAAAGTGACGAAATTACGCGGATTGGTAATATGGACTAAAATGCTGCACAGAAAATGTGGCACCGTGCAATAACTTCTGCGCTTCATTCGTTTGACGCGCCTTGTTTTCTATGATGTGGTGCAAATCACTTTCTTTCTGCCTCAGACGACGACGACGGCAGCACGCAGCGTAGGCATTTCGTCCACAAAGCTAGCGGGCACCTTTCTTTCTTTCTGCACATGCTTTTTGGGATAAACCCTAAAATATGAAGATAAGAAAGGCTCACTTTCAAAAACAGTGGCGGATCGAACGATCTTGGAACAGAGCCGTGTTAACCGTGATCGCACTGGTTGGACACGGACCTATCGGATTCATCTATGCAAAAGGTGTCACAGCCAACAAGTTAATATCGCCGTTTGGTGCCGACACAGTCGGCGGGCGAGCTTTGTAGAGTGGATAGCTCCTTTAAGCGGTGGAGGAAGGCAAAGGGGAGGCACTGGTTGATCCTGCTCTTCGTTTTTAGTGCGAGAGCGGAACTATTTTTGAAGTGTGATGTGGGCAAGTTTTCGCTTGTCTATCCTACAGTTGGCAATACAAAGGGAGTGGGTCCTTCGTGTACTGGAGAAGGGTCCCTTGATAACGCAGTCCGCACCCGTGTGGGCCGTGTCTTTGAATGTGCGGCTGGTGACAAGGTCGTCGGGGCAGTTCCGTTGCGTTAAAAATCATGCCAGCGCTACTCTTGTTCGCGAGGGCAAGGCAGCTTTTGCAGAAGACAGAAAATGGCGGTGATGCACGGACAGGAACAACAACCAGCGCGCGACATGCACGGGCTCGTCACTGCTAATCGCAAACAAAGTGGGGACAAAGTTATCACGTCAGTTCCATCCGAGACGCAGGCAGAGAAATGAATCATAATGCTTTTTTCTCCTCTAAAAGCCACCCTTCCGGCCCTCGTGCGGTTACTTTCTGAACAAAGTTCATCACAAAATTAGTAAGACTCCTTCTAGCACTACTCCTGATTAGATCCAGATTATGAACAAGAATCTTTGTTGTCGAAAAAAGAAAAAATAGAGAGCTAGATACATCAACAAAAAAATGCATGCATCATAAAACAGAACAGGTCAGGGCATGTAAGGAAATAGCTCAATGAGCAGTGTCACACAGGGCAAAATTGCACGAATGCTGGACAACAAATGAAAGCAAACACCGAGAGACACTTGAACACAGCAAAAAGACACTATACACCGTCGGAGTATTTCCATCTACACAGCACTCCCTCATTGCAAATCCGCTTGACACAAAATCCACCGGAATCGTCGCCCACCACTCACCAGTGTGAGCCACACGTAGGTCCCCCGTGAGAGGCGCAAGCTGAATCCCACTGAGGCTACACTTTTCCACTAACAGGCAACACAACTTCTAGGAACAGAATCAACACACGCCATCCACCAGTAACACGTCCGTACCCGCGAGAGGCTAAGGGAGAAGTGAATGTTTGTGCCCTCTGCGAGTCTTGCTCATTGGTCGTGATGTCATCCTATTGTCCTGAGGCTACACTGTTTTTTCCACTAGTGCCCAACGCAACTGCTAGGGACAAGGTCCACCTGAAACAATAAAGCCACGGCCTGACATCATCACCCAAGCATGCAGCTGTAAGGTTCAAGGACGCGTACGGCAGCGCTCTAGACAGGAGACCTGTTATTTCCTTTATTCTACTATAATGATTACATAAGAAACAGAAAAACTATTGCAGAACAGCACAAACCACCATGCATGAAAGAAGATCATGGCAATTAAGTATTTTAATCAGAAAGACTTACCAAATGACTAGATAGTCTTACGAAAATCAGGAAACAACAAAATACCCTAACAAGGAACTACTCATTATGGAAACTGTTCTATAATTGCGCTATTACTTAGATTGCTATCATTCAAGCGCTCCAAGTTTTTCTTTATTCCCATTTCAGCCTACCGAGTCCTGTCATGCAGTGAAGCAGACTCACATCCAAAATAATTAATTTACCAAATACCACTGAGGGTGGCGTGCGTCACACGAATTTCTACCCTGCGCTTGAATACCAGCATTTCTGCTCGAATACGCATATATCTGCTAACAGCTTACTTCATCAAAATGTCGAGCAAAGTGAATACACAGCAACAATATCTATCAAACAAACGAACAAACCCACTTCTCCTGATAGAACACTATTCAGCTGTAGCAAGTGGATTTCTTCTACGTAAAAGCAGTGAAAGAAGTAAAGAGCAGCGAAAAGTTGCACGCACTTTTGCTCGATTAGCTATGGCTTCAAAAATCGAAGCATACGCTAATAAAGTGCAACTACAACCATTGTGCAAAATACAACCATTTCTGCTATCAGAAAATTATTGCATAATGCTACATACACAATTGCATTGTCCCTGCATAAAGAAAGCACAGAACAAGGGTGCACTAATTCCAGCAGGAGCAGGAAAAATCACTTCTATTCTGACAGCATAATACGATATACACAGAATTTTTCTGGGTGAAAATTGCAATAAGAAAGGCATTGCAAATCAAGTCCAGACATGCGACATCGCATTCAAAACACTGATCATCGGGGAAAAGGCTTAAGCCTGCGTCAGCAAATCATTGAGCGTACACGAGTGAATTTTTCGATTTCGCGTAAACTAAACGCGGATCGCTATTTGCTGTTTGGAAAACGACGCACAAATTCTCTTAAGTGAGCAGAGAAAATAACTTCTACTCGAACCACACTCTGAATTTCTATCACGAAACCAACAGGGCAATGGACACGTATAAGCGACCGCGAAACACTTGAGATGCGGAGCAGTTGTAATGGATATCGCCAGTTGACGTCACAAATAAGAAAAACACGCACAGCAGCTTAGGAATGCACAAGGAGACGGGCTTTATACGAATTTCTACTCCGTACTCAGATACTAGCATTTCTGCCCAAATACCCATAACTGCAAAATTAACGATGAAAGGTGAAAGGTGAAAGTTTTTGTTCCAGCCTCAGAACATCAGTTCTCTCAAATTAAGCACTGCTTACTTCATCAACATAGGGAGCAAAGTGAACAGTGACACTCAACAATATTTAACGAATAAACACACAAACAAACCCACTTACGCTGATAGAACACTATTCAGCTTTACCAAGCAGTTTTCTTCTGCGTAAAAGCAATAAAACATTACACGAATAGGTACAACTTGAAAAAAAAGAACGAAGCACGCCACCACCACCAACCAACCAACCGCATTAACCGAGACAAACACACTCACGTGTGCTATCAGATAATTACTGCATAATGCGACACACACAATTTCATCGTCCCTGCGTAAAGAAAAGTGAAGAAGAGAAGTTGTGCTTAGAATGGCCAGTGGTGACTTGGCTAAATTTCAACAAGATTACGAATTGGGAGCGCTAAAACCAACAACGCACACGCTTGTTGCACCAGCAACACATTTTACAACGCACGGACGACACGCTTAAAGGGCCTGGTGAATTTTAAGGTCCTTTCTAAACGACTAGGAAATGATTACGTTTATGATTGATTACTCGGTTCTTGTTAACAGCTTTGATGATGAGCAGGCTCTACCGATTTTCCTGACCGACGGGCTATTGAGTCCACTGTTGAGAGCATCATGGGCGGATTTTTGCGATTCTTGGGCCTTTTGTTGATAGACTAAGCGTGACTAACCGTGGTGGCCTTACCAGAAGAAGTGTGCCAAACGAAGCACGAGATTTCCACTGAACCGACAGTCGGAAAGACGGGGCGTTGCTAAAGTGACTATTGGATCCGTGTTGAGCATATCTGAAGTGGCCTACAGTTGCAGGTTGAGAGGCTCTGCAGTGCATAGTTTCGCATAGAGATCATCGCTGTCTTCAGCTCTGACTTAAGGCTGGTTTAGAGTCCGACGGAGTAACTACGCGCGGCGCACTGCAGAGGATCGCGAGCCGTCGTTGGTGAGTTCATAGTTGGACGACACTCGGCGAAGCGCGGCGCGGCGGCAATGCGCAACTACGTCAGCCGCCGTAGGGGGACTAGAGCAACGCTCTACATATGGCGGTGGCCAGCGTGCTGTGCACGGTAGAGCTCCGGTAGAATCGCATTTTCTAATATGGCGTCGCCCATTGCGCTTCTGCTCGAAACTGGAAAGGAACATCCGTGCCTACCCAGGCAACGCATGGTGCGCTAGTATACGTCTAAAAGACGTCTAAGTTGGATAGGTATAACAGCGATTTAGCCCTTTTTTAGACCAAACGTCTAAAATGGGACAGCACCTGTCTATCCACTGAGCCGTGATATAGACATGTATTAGCCATGACGTCTAAAATTACACATAATGTATACCTAAATTTTGGCACTAGGGGCCCATGAATTGGTTCCTCACGTGCACATGCAGGTATGTGTGGTTCATGTACAGAATGTCTATACAATTCAAAGAGGCACCATGGATGTTGGTACAAGATGTATTTCTATTAACATTGACTAGAGTTGCAAATGTGCGGACAAGTTACCAGACATTGTGAGCACTTCCCCTCTTGGCACAATGACATACCAACAAATCGCAGTACTTGTATCACTGTTAGCTGAAAGCAAGGCCTCTGTTTTCGGGTCCATGGACTGATCTTGATTACTCGAAAGGCAAGAAGTACTTTACACACGTGTGAGGTGGTAGACGACTGTGGGTAGCAGGAAGGAACGTATCCAAGATACACTGAAAATAAAAACAATATATATGATAAAACTTTAAACGACTGTATGTAAAAATGTTGGATGCAGCATGTTTACTGAAGAACTGAAATTTATGCATATCTTTTATTCAGGAACTATGCAAGTGTCAAGTATTTCCCTATTCATACATGTCGGATCATATTATGCTTGTGCAGAACCCATTTGACTCCCCACTGACAGTTCGAGGAAGAAACCTTTTTCTATACACTTGCATAAGACCATGGCAAAATTAGAGAGTGGGCGACGTCAGGTAATCCCAGCACTCCTTGCATGGGGGCAAGCATAGTAGTCCATGCTTTATTTTTCCTGACTTTG
This sequence comes from Ornithodoros turicata, assembly GCF_037126465.1. Lineage (NCBI taxonomy): Eukaryota > Metazoa > Arthropoda > Arachnida > Ixodida > Argasidae > Ornithodoros > Ornithodoros turicata. Next base: position 189,179,123 of record NC_088201.1, read on the forward strand.
ATACAGCATGGGTCATGAGCTGAAAGACGAGAAACTGAAGTAGTTCGCAGAGCTTCGCCTACCTCGATGTAACGCAAGTTAGTTACCAATGTTTGAAGAAGTGCTAGACATTCTGGGACTTTATGAAGTCGGCGTTACTAAAGAGACCGTGACGTGACACATCCTAGTCTGCAAGTGAAAATACGCAAAAGCAAAAAAAAGCAAAAGGAAATGGTGTTACGGAATCTGAAAAGTAATCATTGTGACAGCCTGCACTTAAATGGCATCAATTACATTACTACGATGCAGTTCACACATACCAACTGTATGACACTAGCATCAGATTAGCTAGCACATTGAAATCCAGCAATATTGAACTACAGCACAGTCAGATCTGAAAAGGTAACGGTTTTCGTTTACCTGAAATGTGATTGTAGCTGCAGCTAAGCTGAAGTGCCAACAAATGACTCATAGGACAGGCGGTGTATTAGTCACTTCCAATCCATGAACCTGCAAGCACCTATAAAAATAATAAAGACATGAAACCAAGAGATACCCGCGCCAACATGATGTGTGCAGTTTTACACAGCCAGCTATCAAATGAAAACTGCTCAACGCAGCACTGTTTTGGAACAAATACAACAATCTTAATTATGTTGCCCCTGGCAAAGTGTTCAATGGACCCGTATTTTACTGCAACACAGACAGCACTGAACGTAATCAAACGACTGAATTTTATTACCACACATTTATTTCAGTCCCAGATCTCTATTGTGTTCGTCTCTCTTACGCGGCCACATCCTGCAGACAAAGTAAACGATATTCAGCTGCTGTGCTCCACAGCTCTACCACATGCGATTGTGAACAAAAGCAGGAACAAATATGAAAGCGAAGGGCAAGAAAGCAAGAAAACTCACCCCTGAAACCTGAAGTCCTGAGAACAAAGCGACGTTGCCTCCCTGCCATCCCTGCTACAACAGGGTTCCTTGTTACGCCATGGTTCATTGCATTGGACAGGATGCAGGAACTGCCTCGTTGACCCAAAGATTGCAAGACAAAATACGCGCGACGCCGGGCAAGAAATAAACTTACTAAACTCCTAAACACTTCTGTAGCGTGAGCTCCCAACAACAAGCCGAACGCGACCGAACAAGTTTGGTTTGAACCCTGACCGTTGCGCTGGCTGCGCCCTCTGCCGACGCCGATTTCAAACTGGCGCGCCGAGGGCCGAGGGCTTCGCACCTATTTTCGTCTCACTGCAGCACTCTCGCAGTCGTGTTTTATTTTACCTGCTTGTAACGATCTCCCATTCATTCATACTAGGTTGTTCATGGGGTCAGTGCAAAAATTGAATTTAATCACGTTGAACCTCACTGTTGCAAGGCACACGGTTCGTACTCACCCTGTCGTGACAGCAGCAAAAACGAGCTACTTTGATTTTTCGCAGAGTACAAAGGCAACGCCATGTTATGGCCCCTGTGAAAATAGTTGCATACATCTTTGATGCAAGTCAAAATGTGACCAACATATGACACGCTTTGAGACGTCTAACAGTAGACGCCTACAGCGAAATATCTCGGCCATGTCTCGTAGACCACACCTTTTAGACGTCTAAATAATGCATAGCGTTATGAACAGCTTCTAGACGTGTAAACCCAGTCAGCCATATACAACCTTAGGATGTCCCATGGAGTAACGACCTCGGATAACCAGACGTCCGCAGGACGTCGAGTCGGGAAACTTCCCACGGATGGAAATTGTACTAACATAGTTTGTTCAATGTTACCGCCCGAACCGGTCTACAGGACATCCTGGCCGACGAAAAGAGGACACATTTTAGATAATTTGAGGCATGCAGGGGGCTGTTCTGTGGTTATCCTACGGACGCTGTGGCAGTTTTTATTGGGTTCTACAGGTAGTATATGATTTTATTTTATTTCTCTATTTTATTTACTTGTGGTGGTTACACAGTAAAGACAGCATATACAGAACAAAGAACGTTTATTACACAATAAGAAACCTCAAAGCGGCACATCTGCGAGTGCTACAGTCCCATAGTCTGGAGGAATGTAGTTCACGTGTAAGTCAGCTTCCACATCTTCCCTGCAAAAGAACAGGTTTCAGATTTTTCTGGAGCATACTAGCTATAGCTTTCACAACACTGAGCATAGCTTTATTTTGTCACCGTCAGTTAATTCCATGCGTCGTTCTAGACCTACACAGATACATTTGTCACAACGCAAAATGCACCTCTGAACCAGCCGTACGACCCGCATTCAAATCAGAGATACTACCTGAAAACACTTTCCCTATCCGAAATATGTGGCACTCTGACAGGACAGGTGTAGCCAGTACCCACCTCGATCACCGATGTTACCGCTTGAGCGAACACCGTTTGTTGCTTGACATATCCGTGGCTGATGTGAGAACATGGAGCTTGATGTGGCTTGAGATCCGAGCTGTTGTGAGAACTTGGAGACTGCAATATGGCGGCCGGCTCCCTGCTGCCTGACCTGTTGTGGAAGACGAATATGAGCTGCGTCTGCTCGCCGTTCTGTTTTTGCATAGCTTACCTGTACACGTTGCTGCTTCAGCGATACTTTAACTGAAGCGTGTACAAGTACCAACTTGGGTAGCTGACACACTCATCGACGGGCAAACCGGTCAAAACCAACCGCTACGGCCGCCTGCCCACTGTTGCCTGCCGTGAGCTGCTCTCGATTTCGTGCATGATCTCCTACCCCAGTCAAAAATGCGTCGCGGTAATGAACTGCATTTTGGGATCACAAGCACCAACGAAGCCAACTTGCGAGCAAGGTACACTAGATTAATGCTTATTGAAGTCGCAGCACTAATTCTAATCGAATTTCACGGCGAAGTCTACTGACACGGATGTCCACACAACGTCCTCTGTCCATCCGACGTCCGTAGTTCATTGTATAATTTTGGGACATTAGATATCCTTTAAGGGTATCCTACGGAGATCTATAGGACATCGATTCAGGCAGTTTGTTCTGGGATAATAACCGGACATCCATAGGACAGATGTGGTTGACTGGGAATTTATCGGTATCCCTAAAGTCTCAAGTTATCCCATTTTTAGACGTATACTAACGCATCATTACCTGGGAGGAGTAGACGAGTAAACTGGTGTAATGATCGTGAGAATAGCATGGCCTTGAGCTTGAAAGCACAAACGCAGAGTGAAGGACGGAAAACAAAATGAGTAGGCTCTACAGCTGTGAGCCTTGTTCTCTATAGTCTATTCACTCGGTGCTTGCGCTTTGAAGCACAAGGCTATGCTACCTACATCCCCTTCGTTTTAATATCTTCTGTCAAACACAAAAGGAAATCACGCTCAGGTACAGCACTTATCACAGCCGGATGCCGAGGTCATGCTGAGGTTTTGATAACCTGAACAAGATGTCTAGGCAGTATTTTGCCTTTTAACAATATAAGGCAACATGGGTGTGAGAAAAAAAATCGTCCAGCTTGGACTTCATATGCACCCATGCCTGATGATCGAGATAGATGCGCTCAATAGGAATCCATTTGTCAGAGTACACCACAAAATCTGCCCACAGACAATCTGTCAGAACCATCTGTCCAAGAACCTGTGCATAGTACTCGTGATCCCTCTTAAAGGTCAGATATGCCGATTTTGAAGTGCCGCAGAACTGAGTGATACTCGCGCTGTGTGTTCATTACCTAACACTGAATATGTGTGCGAAATATCTTGCTCCAACTGTGCGTAGTTTTTTAGAAAACAGTTTTTTTAGTTCCCACGCCCGGCCGTCAAACCGTCGGCAAACCCTGCGCACGGGCGCACCGACGTCACTGCTCTCGGTTTATCTGTCTTTGGCTTGGCATGGACTCTTGGCTTGGCCGCTTGGCTTCTTTCGTTTCGTCCTCAGTAGTAAGTACTGACCACGATTATCCGGAAACGCACATCTGGCCTGGACGCCATTAATTAGCAATTAGAGCTAATTGGGACCCCCCACATTAATCAGCACCCTCCAGGGAGCCATCACACTAATTGGGGAACGTCTATCTCGCGTCCAGACCAGTTGTGCGTTTCCGGATAATCGTGGTCATAAAAAATAAAAAAATAGGCAGAAAATAAAATAAAAAGATAGAAATGGAGTGGAGAGAAACAATTTATTCGAAAATCAACGATGCCGCGGCGAAGAAGCCGCTCCGCAACACCCGAGTGACCAGCGTCCGCCATGTTGGTAGTTTGCACCCAGCAGTTGCAGAGATCGACGACAGGTGGCCACTTAGTTGCAAGGCATCACACCAGATGGCGCCACCATCATAGCTCTAGACGAGAAAGACAGAACAAGATACTAGCGGCGGGTAAAAATGACAGCACTGCTAAGCAAGTCTAGGCATGCGAGAGAAAAGGTCTAACCGCTACTGCTAAACAGAAAACAGTACACATCGCGGGAAAAAGGCTTACGGGGGGACGATCGCTTAGGCCTAACCCCAACACTACGCAGCTAACACAAGGCGGGAACCACACATCGCTAAACATGCGAGAAAAGGCTTAACACGAGCGCGGTCACCGCTAAACACGGCAAACATACGAGGAAAGAGGCTTACGGGGGGGCGATCGCTTAGGCCTAACCCCAACACTACGCAGCTAACACAAGGCGGGAACCACACATCGCTAAACATGCGAGAAAAGGCTTAACACGAGCGCGGTCACCGCTAAACACGGCAAACATACGAGGAAAGAGGCTTACGGGGACGATCGCTTAGGCCTAACCTCAACACTACGCAGCTAACACAAGGCAGGAACCACACATCGCTAAACATGCGTCAACAGGCTTGGACACCGCAAAACAAGTCTAAACATGCGAGAAAAGGCTTAACACGAGCGCGGTCACCGCTAAACACGGCAAACATACGAGAAAAGGAGCGCGTCAAATCACTCACCTTTTCCCCCGCGGCAACTTCCAGGCAGAAACTGAGCGAGCGCGGAGAACACACACGTACGTCTGCTCTCTACGAGATCCAGCCAGAAAGTGAGCGAGCGCGCGGAGCGCACGTCCGTCTTCCGCGACGGTCCGAGAGAAACTGAGAGAGGCGACGCGCAGCGGCCGCTATGGATGCGCGCGCGCCCTCTGCTCCACCCGTCCGCGCATGCGCGCGCGCGCTCGCTGCTAGCTCCCTCTGCGCCGGCCGCGGGTGTTTTCGGTTTCGGCTCTCTGCTGCGCGCGCGCTCCTAGCGGCGACGGGTGGCTTTTCAGTTTCACTTTCATTCTCCGTTCTTTGCGCGCGCGCGCGTTTATCTCTATAAAGGCAGCGCGCACCGCGCTCGCGTCATCATTCTGACCGATACGTGGAAAACGCCATGTGTGGTTTATTCTCCTGCGTTTCTCGTCGTCGCAAGGAAAAGACAAAAAACGAAGAACTTCGCGAATTTATACGCGGCATCGTGGAGGAAGCCTTTCAAGTCCACCGTCTGGAATGGTTGCAAGCACGTCAAGAAATGTGTCAGGACAAGATGAAGACGCTCGACCGCATCTTAGCGGCGGACAGACTGGCGAAAAAGAAGTCCAACTTTAGCCTGGACAATCTGTATTGGGAACGCAGTTCCGATGTAGAGGACGACGACGAGGATGTGTAAATAAAAAGCGATGCATTTCTCTTCGAGTCTCAGTCTCTTCTTTCTCTTCGTGCAACGTGTACGCACGCAACATGTCTTCCCCCGAACCTTTTCGTTTCCGTCATCCCTTTCGCTGTATCTTAAGCGGCCCCTCCATGTGCGGCAAATCTACGTTCGTTGCTAACGTGTTGAGGAACCTGAACGACGTGGTAGACAAGCCTCCGTCACAAATATTCTACGTGCAGAAATATGCTTCGCCGAGCATGCAGGACGAATTCGGGGACTCCGTAAAATTTACCAAGGAGCTACCGCGAGAGTGGGACACGTCGCGCGCTACGCTGATCGTCGTCGACGATCACATGACCGACGCCGGTTCCTTGAAGGAGGTGACCGATCTTTTCATTCGGGGTTCTCACCACGCCAACGCGTCGATCTTCTTACTCGTTCAAAACATCTTTTTCGACAGTAGCCATTTTAGAACAATATCCTACAACGCCAGTTACGTCGTCCTGTGGCGCACCGTGCGCAGCGTGCACCAGATGGAACATTTCGGCCAACAGCTATTTGGCAGAAAAAGATTGGAGTATTTTCTGGACGCATATAAACAAGCGATGTCGTCGCCCCACGCATATTTACTCGTGGATCTTCACAACTATACGCACGAGGATCACAGGTTGCGTAGCAATATCTTTCCGGGAGAACGTCAATATATCTACGCTCCGAAATGAATCTCCGCCCTCACCTCACTTTACTCAAAGTACTCTCCACTCTACCCCCTCCACGCCGCCGCGACGTCTTGAGACGTTCGTCCTCGTCCGACATGAAACACCTCTCCGAAATTTGCCTCAATGTATTGAACGGAAAGGTGGCTCTAGCTCCAGATACGTTCGCGCGTTTGAAGAAGCACAAACGCTTTTTACGACGGCTCGCCTACAAAAAGATTCACAAGAATCCGCAACGTTTGAAACGCTATCTGTCTCAGCAGCGAGGACAGGGCGTTCTTTCGTCGGTGGTTCCTCTCCTGCTTTCCGCCGTGTTGAACCTTTTCGCCAATGGCCAAGAGAATTGAAGTGACCTCCTCCATCGGAAACATTCTTTCCTCGAAGGAGAGTGACGACGTCAAAGTGAAACTCATACTGCAAGCACTGTATCGCATACTCAAGCAGTACGGATTTGACCCCTACGACAATAAAAACAAGGCGTCCGACGCTACAAATGACTTTGACTATTCGCTCCTCTCTCCAGAGGTGGATGAAGAGGAAGCGGAAAGGGTCGTCTCGGAATTAAAGAAGGTTCTTTCCTGGGATCGCGAGGGTTGTGTCTCCGTGTCGGGCAAGCCCATCAGACACTCCTCCGTTTACGAACTCGTCAATTATTTGTTGCAACGTAAGACGGGAAAGAAACCTTCCTGGTTCCCCAAAGTCTCGAAACTATTGCGTCTGATTTCTCTACCCAAATCTCGCGAGCCTCAGCAGCAGCAGCAGCAGGCCTCCATTGCGTGGACGACTTATGGAGGGATATGAGAAACCAGAGGGTGGTTTGGGGGGTGTGGAACGCTATAGAAAAGCGCATCACTTGAGCAAAAAGAAGGCTCTCGCCATTCTCAGAAAGCTGGATGCCTACACGCTCCACCATCCGGTCAGAAGAAAGTTTAATAGGAGACGCATCATCGCGCTCAAGATCAACGACGTGTGGCAAATGGACCTCGCCGATTTTTCAAAATACAAGAGATTCAACGGTGGCTACCGCTACATTCTCGTGGCAATCGATTCCCTCTCCCGCTTTCTGCGCACCCTCCCGCTAAAGACGAAGCGCCCCGCCGAAATGAAAAGCGCCATGATAAGACTTTTTCGGGGAGGTAACGTACCTACACGCATCTTTTGCGACAGAGGCGGGGAATTCTACAACAAGACCGTCAAGGAGTATCTCTCACGAAAGAAGGTACAGATGTATTCTACGTTCTCTCCAGTAATCAAAGCGTCGCAGGCAGAGCGCGTCATACGCACTTTACGCGACAGAATATTCCGTTATTTTAGAGTAACGGGAAAATACCACTTCGTTTCCGCGCTTCCCAAGATCGTGCGCGACTACAACACCACCAAACACAGGACTTTGGGCATCAGCCCGTCCGAAGTCACGCCCGAAAACGAATTGGAGCTGTTCAATAAGATAAATGGGAAGCCCGTCGTACCCTCCGTGAAAAAGAAGCTCAAACTGGGGGATAAAGTGAGGGTCCTACTACACAGAAAAGGTTTTCATAAGAGCTCGGAAGGGAGTTGGTCGCCTCAGATTTTCACCGTCTCCCGCCTGAGAGACACCTCTCCTCCCGTCGTACACCTGGAAGATTACCGGGGTAAGGAAGTGGACGGATCTTTCTACCCGGAGGAGGTACTCATCGTAACCCGAGACGCCAATCAGCCTTGGCCAGTAACGAAAGTGCTGAGAAAGAAGCAACTGAACGGTCAGAGCTTCTCCTTGGTTCGCTGGTTCGGTTACGACAAAGAACACGACAGTTGGGTTCCGAGCAGCGACGTGGTCAAGATTGGGAAATGATGTCTGACATCTACGTCCACCTGCTCTCGAGCGCCAGCATGGATAAGTTTCCCTCGAATAAACTCAACGCCTTCACGGTAGCTTTCGATAGTCCGCTTCAGCTCTCGAATCGGTATAAAGTCGGTCTGATGGATCTCAGCATAAGTAACGATTTTTTAAATATCGGCTACGAAAGGCAAGATGCGAAAATCGAGGTTTCTTTCGAGGACACGGTGGAAGCCGGCAGAACTTTTCGTGTCACCTCGGATCTCGAGAGGGATTTGGGAAAAGCCCTTTCGGAATTCGACGTTTCTTTCGCGTACAATAAATCGCGATACGACTTCGTCTTACCCGTGGACGTGAAAGCCGTGGAATTGGACCCTCGGCTCGCGCAAGCGCTCGACGCCTCGCTAGCGTCCCGCGAAGCAGGTCGTGCGGTGAAACCCCCAAATTGAGCGAACGCGAAGCCACCTCCATCGTATTGGAGCACGCCGCAGCCGCCGTCGCTTTCGGCGACGTCACTCTGAATTCGGAAACCACGTCCCTACGGAACACACTCAACAAGTATTTCCAGACGCACAAGCTGGACGCCTCGCTAGAATTCGCGGATAACGTGTACTCTCTGAAAACACCGAAAGGGTTGCACGTACCGGAACCCTTTGTCAAGCTGCTACAACTCACACCCGTCGAGGGACACGAAGAAACGCTACGCGTCTCTCTCCCCATAGCGCGTCAATTTTCTTTCACGATCAAGACGAAAATTCCTCGATCTTTGCAAGTACATGTGCCTCCCGGCTATTATGCGACGCCGCAAGCACTTCTAAATGCGATTAATCAGCGCGTAGGCGAACGCGCGCGCTTCAGCTTCGACGGAACCGAACAGAAATGTAAAATTCGGCTTTCCGAGGGCACCTCCACCCTAAGACTTTCCGAGTACCTGGCCGTGCTTTTGGGCTTCGAATCGCGTACCGTGTTCACGGGGGATGAGGATGCCACGAGCTCCGTCGAGGTACTCCTGGAACCCCCGTTTCACAACATAATCGTGTACACGGATATCGTGGAACCCACGTACGTGGGGAGCGGGAAAAAACCGATATTAAAAATACTACCCTTTTATTACGAGAAAGACAAGCACGTCGTCACCTACACGTTAGATAACATCCAGTATTTTAACCTGTCTCAATTCGAAATTCCTTCAGTGACGATCGTTCTCGCGGACGAAACGGGAAGACGTTTGCCGTTGCGGTCCAAAGGCAGAACCAATCTAACGTTGCATTTCAAATATGTACCGTAATTCCCCCAAAATAATTCCCGTGTACACGGGACCCCTTTTCCAACGAGGGGGCGGTGTGTTGAGCAACATATCCAAGTTTATCGTTCCCATCTGGCAGCAAATAAAACCGATCGCCAAGAGAACGTTGAAGCGCTTGGCGCGGAATTTGGCCGATGGCGAAGGAATATCGCGCGCAGTAAAAAAGACGGCCATAGCAACGGGGAGAGACGTGCTGGATTCCATGGAGGGCTCTGGAAACAACAATGGGAAGAAACGCCGCAAACGACAACAAAAGGCGCCGACACACGACGCACCTGCAGATATCTTTGGTACGCCGTGAAGGTCACACATCCGCTGCGCGCGCTCCGTCATGACGTCAACGAAAGGAAAAATACAGACGCCGATCTGTCTAACGAGTGACGTGATGATATTCGAACCCCCTTCCATTCAATACGGCGTGGAAGATACTTCGTACCAACTTTTTTATCCGGTCAACGGAGTAAATAATTCCGTGATCGAGTTTTGTATTCAAAATTTGCAAAGGGCACACTTGGATCTCTACGGTAGTTTCGTGTCTTTGACCGTGCGCATTGTTCGCGACGACGGGGAAGAAATGGACGAGAAAGATGTCGTTTTCCCAATAAACCACCTGTTGAGCGGCATGTTTAAGACGGTCACCGTTTACGCGAACAACAAGCTCGTCAGTTCCAACGAGTTGTACGCCTACAGGAGTATTTTGGACGTGGTGCTTCATTCCACGCCCGCGGCTCAAGAAACAGTGCACGCGGCTGGACTTTATGTCGAGGACGACGAACATTTAAAGGACGATTACGACGTCTCGTCTCGCGGTCCGAAACAACGTTACGAAGCGACGAAGGGTGGAAAATACTTTAACCTGGTCGGTCAGATCAATACCGACCTGTTTCAACAGCCGCGCCTGATGGTACCTGCCGTCGAAATTCGCGTCGTTTTCCTATTAAACAACGACGAATTTAAACTCGTATCGGTCCCCAAAGACAAGAAAACGTACAATTACGAGGTGGACATTAAAGAAATGACGTTACACTTGAAAAAGGTGACGCTGGCACCTTCCCTGTTTTTGGAATACGAGCGGCGGCTTCAGACCACGCCGGCCATCTACGTGTTACGCGTATTGGAAACCAAGGTGCGGAGCTTGAGTGCCGGGAGCTTGGACGCTCACTTTGAAAACGTTTACCCCGAAAGGGTGCCTTCCAAATTATGCGTCGCCCTGCTCGCCACGTCCGACTTTCTCGGCGACATCCAATCGAACCCCTACAAATTCCGTCATTACGACCTGTCTCATTCGATGCTCTCCGTGGACGGCCAGCAAGTGCGAGCCGAGTACGACTTTCAGAACGACCTCGTCAAAATTCCCTACTTTAACTTCTTGCAAGAACTGGGAGAGAAACATTTCAAGTATAGCTACGAGCGATTTAAAACGAACGGGTTCCTTCTCTACTTTAACTTGGACGTGGACAAGTGTTCTTCTCCTTCGCATTTGAACGAGTGGCGAAAAGGAAACGTTCGCCTGCAATTACGCTTCGCTAAAGCCCTTCCACACGCGGTCACCGTCCTCTTGATTTCCGAGTGTCCCAAGCTCATGTACGTCGACAAGGACCGTACGGTCACCTTCCCATAAGAAAAGATGTACGAGAGCGACATCTTGGAACTCGTGTCCCTGAACCCCCTCGCTTCCTCCATGCTGAGAGGCATTTGCGCTTCCGACGAAGCCTTCGTTTTACGCAAGCCCGGTTATTTAATCATCAATACGGAAGAGCGAAGAAGACGCGGGCAGCACTGGGTGCTCTACCTGAAAAACTACGACGGGTCTGCCGTGTTTTTCGACAGCTACGGACTTCCCCCCATCGAAGCAAACCTTCGAAAGACTTTACCTGTAGTGGACGAGTATAACGACAAGTGTATTCAATCGCCTTTTTCGCTTTACTGCGGGCTTTTTTGTATCTACGTAGCCACGCGCATGTCGAAACGCTACAGCTTGAAAAGTTGTGTATCCATGTTTTCCTGTAACCTCGAAGAGAATGACGAAACAATAAAACGTCTCCTCGTGAGCGAACTCGTTTCGTAAAAAATAGTCTATTTATTTTTCACGACATACACAAGACCCTTGCGAGACGATCTTCCAACGTGCTGACCCGACGCTCACCGTCGTCGCCGGTCTGCACCGTGACGTCGAGGGATGTGTGGAGAAGCCAGTAGCGACGGACGATAGGACGGTTGAAACCCGCGTTGATGAGACACGGGTCGACTGTCTCTCCTCGTCTATACTTTTCCAGCAGCTCGAGCTTGTAATCTACGAAACGCTTCATTTTCTTTGCAATCTTCCCACTGACGGTGAACAGACGTAAGGGTATCATCTTGAGAATCGAGCGAAAGTCTCCCTCGCAGCTATCGCCGTGAATATAATCGCGTAATCGCAGCAAGTCCCGATACATTCGCGTTTGCACAAAGGTGGCAAACCTCTGCTCGGGCGTCATCATGACTGAGACGGAATGAGAGTAGACAACCTTTATTTCTCGTTACACACGAATTAGGCTCCAGCTTTGGTTTCGTAGCCGGGAAGGCAGCCCAAATACGGACGAAGGCTCGAGTCTAACCAATGGCTGGGGTTTCTCGACCAGAGTCCACCGCAGCGACAGGTAGTCAGTTGATCGCCGATTCGCAAAAAGAAGGTCTTTGGAGGAGGCTTGAAGGTTAGGACCAGGGGTAGATCTCCCGTCAGTAGCCATTCGTAATCTGCAACGAAAGGAGTGTGAGAAACGCGTGTTTTTTATATCTCAAACACATACACATGTACAATCTTCTTCAGTCACAGAGTGACACTGATGGTCCATCTTCTCCATCTTCCTTCAATAGTCGAAGTCCTTCGCAACGTACGTCGAACGGTACCGTCCGACAGCCGAGAAACGGGCGAATCAATCGGTCCGTCCAATGCTTTTGCTCTGAAAAAAAAATGTGAACGATTATAGAACGTATTAAAAAAAATAACGAGGAAGCGTACCTTTGGACCACAATCCACCGCAATTGGTGCAGAAGAAGCGGGCCCTGCCAATCTCCCGAAATATGAGAGGCGGGAAAACACCGACTTCACGCGCAGCAAAAGTGTTGTACACTGGAAACGAAACTCTTCAAACATTTCGACGATGATGATGATGACGTCATGGGTATATTAATTACGAGGATCTACCAAGCTGATCATGATGGAATGACGATCGACCATTCGCTTCGACATTTATAGTAAAGCTTTGCCTCTCACTCTCTATGACGTCATTGAACGTGTTTAAACATGTTAAGACGTGTTTGAACATGGTCGGCGAAGTCGCCCCTGGACACACTCGTTCCTCTCTCACCCTCTCTATGACGTCATTGAACGTGTCTGAACATGTTTGGACGTGTTTAGACACAGGCGACGAAGTCGTCCCTGGACACACTACTTCCTCTCTCTCTCTCTATGACGTCATTGAACGTGTCTGAACATGTTTGAACGTGTTTTAACATGTTGTGACGTGTGTAGACACGAACCCCGCAATACGAAAAACGTCACGCAGTACAAATTAGATTGGTGGTTAGTGTGTCGCGTCCAGTGTCGAAGGATCCTGGGTTCGAATCCCACTCTGGGACGGTTACACAGGATGTGACAGCGGGTCGTCTCTCTCTCTCTCTCCGTCTTTGTAGTCCTTGGACGTGTCTGGTCTCGAACCCCCTGTGTCTCCCCTCCTCCTCCTCCTCCTCGCACGATATTGGAGGAACAAAGGGCGGCATCTTGTCACAGAAGCAAAGTGGCGGATTTACGTAATCGATGGATATGACGTGAATGGGGTTAGTGCGAGCGTGAGAACCCTGTACTATAAGATGGTCATCCCCTGTACCCCCCTTGTCCACTATTCTCGAATCAGGAGTCCCGAGAAAATGCTGCATACGTTCCAAACGATTTTGGACCTTCTGGTCCACATTCGTCCGCCGTTTGGTAAGTTTTTCTCTATCTCTTCTTGTTTAGAAATAGTTATTTTTCTAATACCTAACGTTCCTCTGTAGGTTTCACTGTGACACACATTGTGCAGCTATTTTTCCAGCTGATCCCCGGTGCGGGGGAGATGTGCCCCGCTTGGATATGGAGACGTTTTTGCAAGCGTTCGCCATCGTAGGCGAAGAAGACATTGAGACGGCCACCACAGAAGTGCTCATGGCGTGCTACGGCAGGGAGTGGCGAGAAATCGCTGTGCAGCGGGGACTAGAGGGAGAGCTCTTTTTCAGAGTGCCCCGAAGCTTAGAGGAGCATACTTTACCGCTAGAAGGTACTGCTCCTTTAAGCTTCGGGGAAGCGGAGCACCTCCTCTACTCCCTGGTGCACCAGTGGAACAGAGCGAGTGCAGCGGGTTGGAGAGAACTCGCTGAACGCTGGATGGCGAGTCAAATACCGTGAGTGTTTTTCGATTGTGGTTTTTATTCGTAGAATCCTTATTCTGGTTCTTTATTACTAGATTGGATCCCTGGGTTCTTATAGAAGACCATGAAGCACCCATGTAAACACGTCAGCCAATAAACGCATATCGTCTTTCGCATCACGCGACTCTCTCTCTCTCTCTCTGCCCCAATACAATAGAAGAATAGGAAGCCACAGATCCTGCGTATAAAAGCGAGCGTGGGATAGGCCGCAGTTAAAGATGATGATGTCGACGATGTCACCACCACCACCACCACAACGTTCGGTCTGCTTGCGCCGGAGGTAAGTGCATTTGTATGTGTTTAGATCGATGTTTGATTAATGCCTCCTTTTCTCTATTTGCTAGGTGCACACAGGAGAATTATTTCAAATTGGGGGAGGGACTTCATGCCTAACATGAGGTCCGATTAGGCTCCGCGAAGTTCAAAATTAGGGGGAGAATCGCCCGCATTATTCAAAATTGGGGAGGGATGGGAATTCATGTCTAACATGAATTCTGATTAGGCTTAATGGGGAATTGGGGGGCGTCCCCCGCCCCAGTCAAAATTGGGAATGGGTAAGAGAATTTATGGCAAATATGAATTCTGATTAGGCGTAATGGGGAAGATTTGGGGGGTACATTTTAATATGGCCTTATTCAAAATTGAACTCCTTCTTTCATTTTTCGTTAGATTATTCCAAAACGGGGGGAGAATTCGTGCATAACACGAATTTCATTAGAGACCATGCTGATTATACAAAATTAAGGAGTTCTTAAAGGGAGAATTATTTCAAATTGGGGTTAAATTAAAACCTTCTTTCATTTTTCGTTTGGTTGACATCGTCGACATCCTATGCGTTATTGCAAAGGCGCGGTGTCCAAAGTACAGACGCCATCAGCGCAATGAGAGGAGGAGGAGGAGGAGACGGTCTGGTTCTACGACGGTCGATCGAAAACCCACGAGGGGCATTCATCCAGTTTCGTGGAGCAAAATGTAAGACTAGTGGTTCTGCTGTGAGAGCGTATTCTATGTATGACATTGTTTTTCAGGAACCAATAGCCGCTGTCATCGCACATCATGCAGCACAGGAAACGCCGTCCAGCAACCTCCCCGTTAGGCCCAACTGCCTTCCTGTATAGCAGTACGACCCCTCCTTGTACAGCATTGGGGCAAGGAAGACCGTGAGCGCCTTTGTGAATCGAGTGGACGTGGAAGAAAGAGCAGGCATCTATCGACCAAGTCCTTTGTATGTATTCAATAAAGATGTTTCAGTGAAAGAACACACAGAGTCTCGTCAAAGTTATTCGGACTGTTTAATGCGTTGCATGTCAATAACCAAGCGGTATTTCAATAAATCAGTGACAAAGTTGACGATGTAGACTGCTTGCAAATGTCGCTGCTTCCGTAGAGCGTGCTTAATATGAGCGATGGCACGAGCGAGAAGGTCCACGATGTCTGCAGCGATGTAGTTGAATTCTGCGTTGGCCAAGCTCACAAATTCGCTCATCAGTCCCAGGGGTCCGTCAGGAACCGTTATGCAGACGTTCTTGTAACGGGCGTAAATTCGACGCACCATCTCCTGCAGCGGCCCCGGCGAGATCTCTCCTATATTGCCAAAGCCTACCATGTCTATCACGTAGCGAAAAGCAGTGATGACGAGCTCGTTGCGGGGACTTTCGCCGTTGAAACATTCCTTCTCCACTTCTTCCCAAGAAGCGTGGGTACGGGAACAATTTTGTAAAGAGTGGTAGCTGAACATCTTCACGTAGTGATGACGCGAGCGCGGTGCGCGCTGCCTTTATAGAGATAAACGCGCGCGCAAAGAACGGAGAATGAAAGCGAAACTGAAAAGCCACCCGTCGCCGCTAGGAGCGCGCGCAGCAGAGAGCCGAAACCAAAAACACCCGCGGCCGGCGCAGAGGGAGCTAGCAGCGCGCGCGCGCGCATGCGCGGACGGGTGGAGCAGAGGGCGCGCGCGCATCCATAGCGGCCGCTGCGCGTCGCCTCTCTCAGTTTCTCTCGGACCGTCGCGGAAGACGGACGTGCGCTCCGCGCGCTCGCTCAGTTGCTGGCTGGATCTCGTAGAGAGCAGACGTATGTTCTCCGCGCTCGCTCAGTTTCTGCCTGGAAGTTGCCGCGGGGGAAAAGGTGAGTGATTTGACGCGCTCCTTTTCTCGTATGTTTGCCGTGTTTAGCGGTGACCGCGCTCGTGTTAAGCCTTTTCTCGCATGTTTAGACTTGTTTTTGCGGTGTCCAAGCCTGTTGACGCATGTTTAGCGATGTGTGGTTCCTGCCTTGTGTTAGCTGCGTAGTGTTGTGGTTAGGGCTAAGCGATCGTCCCCCCGTAAGCCTCTTTCCTCGTATGTTTGCCGTGTTTAGCGGTGACCGCGCTCGTGTTAAGCCTTTTCTCGCATGTTTAGCGATGTGCGCCTTGTGTTAGCTGCGTAGTGTTGGGGTTAGGCCTAAGCGATCGCCCCCCCGTAAGCCTCTTTCCTCGTATGTTTGCCGTGTTTAGCGGTGACCGCGCTCGTGTTAAGCCTTTTCTCGCATGTTTAGCGATGTGCGCCTTGTGTTAGCTGCGTAGTGTTGGGGTTAGGCCTAAGCGATCGTCCCCCGTAAGCCTTTTTCCCGCGATGTGTACTGTTTTCTGTTTTAGCAGTAGCGGTTAGACCTTTTCTCTCGCATGCCTAGACTTGCTTAGCAGTGCTGTCATTTTTACCCGCCGCTAGTATCTTGTTCTGTCTTTCTCGTCTAGAGCTATGATGGTGGCGCCATCTGGTGTGATGCCTTGCAACTAAGTGGCCACCTGTCGTCGATCTCTGCAACTGCTGGGTGCAAACTACCAACATGGCGGACGCTGGTCACTCGGGTGTTGCGGAGCGGCGGCTTCGCCGCGGCATCGTTGATTTTCGAATAAATTGTTTCTCTCCACTCTATTTCTATCTTTTTATTTTATTTTCTGCCTATTTTTTTATTTTTTATGACCACGATTATCCGGAAACGCACATCTTGGTCTGGACGCAAGATAGACGTTCCCCAATTAGTGTGATGGCTCCCTGGAGGGTGCTGATTAATGTGGGGGGTCCCAATTAGCTCTAATTGCTCATTAATGGCGTCCAGGCCAGATGTGCGTTTCCGGATAATCGTGGTCAGTACTTACTACTGTCCTCTGTGCATCGTACGTAAGCGAACAGCTGTTGTGTTATTGCTAAGCCGGAAACAAAGCATGTGAATTTTTTTTTTTGGCACGGCGTCGTTTGGAAAGTGCACTTCCTTGTTCTGACCTTGCCTTTTATGGGCTGGAGCGATATGCCACGGCGAAGTTGTCGAAGATGCCACGGTGCTACGTGCTACGCTGTTAGAACAATTCATCGGAGCATTCAAGTCTTACCTTTTATAAGCCGCCAAAAGACCAAGCAGTGCGAAGCTCTTGGCTGACAGTGCTGCCTGCTAATTTCCACTGCAAGGATTTCGTCAACGAATGTTATCATAGGTTACGCGCGACTCCAGAGGCAATTTGGAATATCGGCACGAAATCGTCGGATGAAAATCTGAGGTGCCCGACGCACAACATTTTGAACGTGCCACGGAGGATCAAGGCAAAAAACGAGAGCAAAAAAGGTAAGTCGAGGTTCAGATACAAAAAATAGCAAGCCTAATGAATCGATTGTGCAGCTGTCCTACTGCGCTTACTCTGATATAACCACGATTAACAACACAATAGTATTGATAATCTAACTTCTGAATTGTCACAGGTGCACGCTGAAGGCGGAAATGAAGCATGATCTGGCTTGCATCTGGTGCATGAAGAAATTGCTGGCACGTTAGTTGCAGTCTACCTCCACCAACAGGTATGACAGTGTGATGTTATAATTTGAGTATTCACCTATGTTCAACTTTTCATGTGCACTCGCATGCAGACATCTTGACACCACTTTTAAATCTGCCCTCAAAGTTACAACCTGTGCTTTCAGGGTGGGAAACAAAGGTCGCCATTCCGATTAGCTGCTATCTCCCAGTTCAAGCACTTTTGCTGTCTGGACACTGGTTCCTGTGGATGGGCTGTTACAAGCTTCACTGTCTGATATAGAAGGTGCGTTACATTAGTTCAGTTAATTTGTCTTTTGCACATTTTTGTTACTGTTAGTTGGATTACTGTTGGACATACAATCCTTTGACACACAGAAGCTGATGTCGCCTCCGATAACGTTTTAGAATTTTCAGTGTCATCAACGTCCATTGAGGAAGGTGCCTTTACTATCTGTGAACCTTTAATTGAAGAATAGCCCAGAATTCATGTTAACATTGTCTACTCTTATTAATTCACTGTCTGTTTTCTGAGAGCTAAGAAAAATGGAAACTATTTATTTGTCACAACTTCACACTGGATACTGGTGTGGTACTGGCTTGACATGTAAGCTAAAATACCTGGATTCTACAATAATTGTGTTCAACTTTGTGCATCACCGTGGGCAATGCCACATTCACGACATTTTTAGTGGGTCCGGTGCACAAATACTGTGTGCATACTGCATACATACATACTGTTCGATGGGCAAAAATACCTGAGCAGTGCTGTGTATTCTTTTTACCCAAAGTCCATACTCTTACTGCAAAGTCACAGTACGTAGAACAGCAATGTGCAGTTATGCTGCGATAGAGATTCACAACAGAAAGAAGACTGTTGAGAGCATCTAAATTTTAATGAGACGAGACTTTCGTGCACAAGGCTGCTCTTGTTAATGTCTAACATGAAGTTACAAAATCCCAGAATATATAAAACATGTTGTAATGTAGAGAGCGAGGGGTGGTACAGACATAAAGATAATTATATAATCATATATAATACAATAAAAAGAGGGTACAACTCCCTCCTCAATTCAACTCGACAACTCAATAACTCTACTTATTCTCTACCTCACAACATGTCATATATTCTGGAATTTTGTAACTTGATGTTAGACATCAAGAAGTACAGCCTTCTGTGCAAAAGTATTCTTTCTGTTGTGCACAATCATTATACAGTAAATACGACTATCCATTTCTTGCCATTAAATGATTTTTCTTTCTTTTTTTCTGCAGTGATGAGCATCCTTAAGGACACATGGCAGAAAGGGAGTCTCTTTGAGATGACAAACCCTCATCACCTCATGAGGAGACAGTGGTTGACGAATGGTTCTCAAGTACATCGAAACTTCAACAAATAATTCATGAAAAAGCCAGTCAGTGCTAGCACCCGGAATTGAACGTGGACCGTCCTGCTACCAGTCAGAGATGTTACATTTCAGGCGCTCATTGACTTTTGGTGAATTACTTGTTGACTTTGTCCCAAGGTGGAGCTCGCCACAGCTCATTTGTCTATCTGTTAATGTTGTGGCGTGTGTTGCGTTTTTCTCTTTGTGTGTTCCAGACTCAGAACGGTTAATTTGGATCAGGTCAGGTACGTTTCATTTAGACATGGCAAACATAAAGTGGTGTTTCTCAACACCACTTAGCAGTGGCCTTCATGCATTACTGCCACGGCCATTAAGCGTGAATGGAAGGCTGCACATTATGCATGATGTAAAACCCCAAGACTAGGGAACACAAACACGTCCCTTTGTGTTCCCTAGTCTCGGGGTTTTACATATGCATCATCTTCACCAGCTCACTTGCTTCCTAGCCATTTTTTCTGCACATTATGTTCACTCTACTTCTATCGTGTGCTATGTAATCTTGTTCAAGTTCTGTCAAACGACGTGTAATGCTATAAAAAAATTCAGTACACTGTTTATGTGGGTTGAATGGTAGCGCATAAATGCAGAAAGGGAACTGTCATGTTATGGAAAGTGTTTACGTATTGTACATTTAACTACTAATTTTATTGGTTAGCTTTCGCCGGCGTATGATGTCAAGCCATGTTATATTAATTTGGAACACGTTTTTCTTAGTAGCCAGAGCAGCTGACACACATTGAGAACATAGCCCGTGTGTGTTTGTCTTTTCCACCGCAGCCCTTGGGTTTCCTCCCTGATGGCTACACATGTCAGGGATAGGTTTCAGAACCGGTAGTTCCCGCCAAGTGTGAATTACTTTTCAGGGGATCATCACGCTGGCAGATGAAACATATCGTTTAAATTATTTGCAGGACAGGAACTGCGTAGCTTCACACAAATACTACTACTACGACGTAAGAGTGGTTTCAAATCTAGCTTTTTTGTGTTCCTGACATTATCGCACGAGATGTAGTATCCACTATGATCCTTTATATGAGGGGTATGTACAGTGCAATCAACAGATGCTATTTACAAATCTGTGTTTTCTACTGTGTTGAAATGGGGTAGTTTGTATCTGAGAGATATAGTGAAACACAGGCAGCCAAGGACAGACTTTTGATGCCCTCGAGAAACATGGCAACACATTGCAGGGATTCTGGATGCTGCATAAATTTCCAGAACACACAGCTCAAGGCAGCGGTTAAATAACAAGTGGTTAGAGAAATACAAGACAGTTGCACGTGTAAGCAGTCCGCTGTTGGATTTGCTTCTGTCTGAGATACGTTATCTCAAAGGGAACGCACGGACACACTCCGAATGATACTAGGGCTGCCTGTGAAATAGAATGAGGAGAGGGGAAGATATATAACCCTTTTTTCTTGTCTGTTATTCTGTTGGTTAACTTGTCATTTGCTTAGCAGCATATATGTGTATATTCCAGAGTCTGCTAATAAATATATCAGTTGAGAGCTAGCAGTCGCATTGCAGATGTCTCATCCTGTCCTTGGCTGCTTGTGTTTCACTATGGCCATGCTTGCTATTGCAAAAACAGAAAACAAAAAAAGACAATAGAAAAACACGAAAAGAGCGACCTAAAAAGCTGCCTGTGCTAGTGCTCACATGGAGGGAATGCAATGAGGTAGCATGTTCCATTCATGAACTGTGCATAGTAGTACATATAACAACGACAACCGATTATTCAGATTTTTTTTAAGTACTTTGTTTTTTTTAGCTTTGTTCGCACAGTCTATTATTGGAGCTTTATGTGACTCCCCTCTTGAGATGCTTTAAGATTGCTGATGCTGTGCAGTTTGTTAATTTTGAAACCGTACTGTGCTGAGGTACAAAAACAGAATTGTCATATCTGCATTTGAGCACATAGGAATAATTTGTAAGTACTTTCCTTGTTGACATTAATATTTGCACCAGGTCACAACATTGTTGATTGATGGAAAATGTAAATAAATATATTTATTTCCTTGCCAAACAATGCACAAATGTCTTCTTTTCTAGTGAGATATTCCCTGTTGACCAGAAATAAACGTGGAAAAGTTAAAGGGGCACAATGATGGTAGAGTCTAGCATTGCTTTTTGCCACTTCACATATATTAACTGTTGTTCGTGTGCACCTGTAGGAATGGGAAGGTAGAGCATGCGCATAAAAAATTTCGTATGCAACCACACATATGTTTCAGAAGATTAATTAGATGATGTCCAAGCATATATAATTGTGCTTCATGTGCAATGGGTATGCTAATGGATTGCTTCCATGAAGCCTTTTCATTTATTTTTTATAAATTCTTTTTATAAATATTATTTTTATTTTATATAAATTTCATATTACATATTGTATACTTATATTTTTATAAATTAAAAACTCAAATTACACGGCCCCTGTAAGTGTGCCTTTTTTAAATGGCTTGGTAACGTGTCTCAAACTGTAAAGGTAAGAGGCCATCGAGAATGCTGCAGACAAGGTTGCAACTTACATATTGCTTATCATGTCCTACATAGAAAGAGATTTGTACAATAATTCCTGAGCACGGAATTAATTCCGAGGATGGCCAGTGATGTCACCCGGGACGACAAGTCACATAATTGCCTCTAACACTTTTACACCCCATGGGCTGAGTTGTGAATTGAAAGAGCACTCTACAGAAGGATAAGGTGCACCTGATTTCTAGTATATATGCTATGCTCTAACTCTTCAGACACCACATTTCTAAAAACACGATTTCTAAGTGGCAATATGTGCTCTGGTACTTCTTTTGCGTCTGCATAGTGTGCAACCACATGGCTACTGGAGCTTTCGTGTGCATGTTTTTGGGCAACGGTGTTCATTACAAACAATATCCAGATGTTAGACATAAAATGCAGTAGTTTGTAGCGTGCCACACAACGCAGCGTGGGGGTGTGATTCAAAGATAGCTTCTGGAAAATGCACAGAATCCCACAAAAAGTTTAAAATGTGATTTGTATTTCGTTTTACGTCTCTCGTCGTTACATACCATCGTCGACGCTGTTGCACATTGATAAATCGTACGTAAAACTTGTCCATAGTAGTATGCGGTTTCACAAATACATAGCACAATTTTTTCCTGCAGGAATAAAACGCTGTCGGCATTTTCTTGCTAACACGGCTGTCGAAACATCAGTCTCTACAATGGGCAAGTGCTGTAAAGGGGCTAACGCAGACGAGACTTGATACAAATTGTACATGCTCACAAAACACAAACGACGAATTCCAGTCACAACATCGCACAGAGGTTGGTTCGCGAATGAGTTCGCAGCTGCTGCACTGTTTACTTATCGCGGAACGGTGGAACCCGGCTGTCCGCCATCTTCAAGCACAGATACGTGAAGCCGCGAGAAGCCGTAGCTGAAATCCACTGGCAAGTACGAAGGCGCGTACACGTCACAATGCCCGTTCGGGTGCATCTACGTCATAAAAATGGCTGCGCCCATGTGTGTTTCGGAATGAATTATCTATTTTTTTGACATGGTACTGTACCGAACTGAGAGAATGAAGGTGCATTTTGGGGAGAGCTGGATGTGGGCTTTCAGAATATCACAACCGTTTCGACTATTTGGGATATCGGCATAGCTGACCTTTAAGCCTTGGTGCCTCGTTCTCGCCAAAGTCCATGCAAGAGGGCTGCGATCTCACGGCATCAGGGCTACTGTCCTCCAAGAAATATGGGCGCTTAATTTCTAGGACCCCGTATGCCTGTTCTTCCGGGTCATCACAATCCTGTCAGGGCTGGTACCCAGCCATGGGCATTCAGGGTTGTTACGTAGGAAAAGACGAGGACGAGGAAAGGCACGGGACATGGGGAAAAACAATAAAGTTACGCCTAGTGTCCGGACCAGGAAGTCGGTTTCGGAGACAGGAACGTTACAAGGGTGTACAACAAGACCACAGTGGCTAAGTGACACATTGTGGCCACAGGTCCTCATAGCACAAATGTAGCGTTCTGCACGTGCATCTTCATATTTCCGTCCGTAATGTACGGCACGCACACGGGACAAGTCTTTCGGTTCAATACGGTTGCGCATCCCCTTTTTCATCCATTCCTCCCTCCTGACCACTTTGCCAAAGCATGATGTCGTTAGTCTATTCATGCGAGCTTGATGCCAGCATGTACCCCGTGGCTGTCTCCTTGAGTTGAGCTCTAGCATCCTGAACTCCTCTGAGAAACTTTTATGTCCTAGTAGCAAAAAAAAAGAAAAGAAAAAAGGTCAGTTATACACAGCACAAACTTTGTGCAAACTTTGTAGCTGGTTGAAAGCTTCTTTAAAACCCACATTGTCACTTAGTGTGACAGGCAAGCATGTCCTGCTTCCTCAGGTAATAAAGCCACACTGAAACTCTCCACTCTGTTTTGTCGTCTTTGTACAACATCAGCAAACAATGTAGCAAGCTGGATACATAACAGCTCTACTGATGTAGTGCACAACAAAACCTCAAAAGCTGTCTACATGGGATGAGATACACTCACCATCAGTATGCGCCATTCATTTGCACTGAATGTGCCTTGAAAGATGTGCTGAGATACCGTACTGAAGAGACACAGCTCTGAGATCACGCTGCACATTCCGCTTCCAGGAACAATGTTATCCGAGACCCACGTTTTGAAGTTCGCGGGCAATATTCTTTGCTGGTAGCACATTGGTGAATCAACTGGTGCCTTCCCAAGCTTTGTGTCGATAGATTGGCCATTCGCAGCTCGCAGGAAACCACCAAAGACACAGGTCCCAAGTTTATCGAGACTTTCTCCCAGAGTGTGAGCAGCATTGAGCTGGGGATGTTGTTCCTGCTCACAAGCTCTGGATCTAAACAAACGCAGTGGCAATGGTTGCGATGGACCACCTTCACGAGGGCTCCTCCAGTCCACATCTTGTTCTGTTGTTGAGGGCATCTCTACTTTTGAGGAAGTTCTGTACACGAGAGTTCTGGCGGTGCCTCCCTGAAACCCTTTTTCTTAAGCAGGATAATGACACGTAATGCTGCAAGGATGTGGTTACATGCTCCACTTGCCCCAGCAGGGCATCCACGGCTTGCATCGCTGACTGCACCACTGCTTAAGAGGAACTTAAACAGTACTCTGTACGGCTGGCCACTCTTCTTTTGGCTCATGTAACACGTCGCCTGAGCGTAGACAACACCATGCATGCAAAAGAATAGCGAATGAAAATGAGCGAACTGTTGCATGTGTAACTTAGTCACATGAAGTCCATAGCATACATCTGGCGATGACAGAACAAAACAGACGGACACGGGCTATCCGTGCCCACCTATGTCTTGTTTGTTAATAGCCATGTCCCTAATAGCACACATTGTTGCTGGGACATTGAAGCAACAGTGGAAATAATTTCAAATGCGCAGCAACGTTTTGCAACATTCCTTAACACTATAGTATTACCTAAAGTAGGCCAACGTTACTACAGTGAATCCTCGTTATTATGACCATGGTCGTTCCTGAAAATTTTGGTCATAATGCGGAATTGTCATATTAACGGGGGGGATTTGCAGAGGTTTCACTGCATTGTTCCCCAGGAGTATGGTCGTAAAGCGCGTATGTCAGATTATCGGGGGTCACATTAACGAGGGTTCACTGTATACATTTTACAATGTTCCTGCAACTCAGTGCAATGGCAGTGCAATGCTTCTCCAATGTTGCTAAGGAACAGCGTCTGAACGTTCCTCAGTCATCTTCGAGCAACATTACTCATCCAAGCACCTGACAGTCCGTACCCTACAGTCGAGCAATATTTTGCAAGCCTGTTGTGAAAATGTTGCCTTAAACATTGTGCCAACGTGGGTAAGGCCCCCTTGAAAATTTTTGCGAGCAACGAAGCTGGTGAAAATTTCAGTAACATTGAGACAGCGTGCGAGCCATATTCCTTTAACACAAACAAAACATTGAGGGAACGTTTGTGTTATGTTGCTGCAACACTGAGACGTCAAGACTATATTCCATCAACGCAAATAAAATATGAAGACAACATTTGTGTTAAGCTTCTGCAACATTGAGACAACGTTACAGCCATATTTTTCCAACAGACATACAATACTGAGGCAACATCTGTGTTACGTTGCTGCAATATTGAGACAGCCTTACAGCCGTAATTTTCCAACAAGAATACATTTTAAGGCAACATTTGTTATTTTGCTGCAACACTGAGACAGCTTTACAGCTATATTTTGCCAACAAAAATTATCATATTAAGGCAACATTCCTGTGTGGAGGTGTAAGGAACACTTGCGTTCTATTTTTGCAACATTCAGACAATGTAACAGCAATGTTTCGGGGAAAAGAAATACGACATTCTAGGCGACATATTCGTAGTGTGTCCAGGATTCCTGAGGGGCCTCGTGCATTCCTCTCAGTTAATATCTAATGTAACACAAGCCTGACTTCCGAGACATGACACTTGACAGGAAGGGATGTCGGGAACGTCGCTGGATATACTTGACGCGTTATGGGGACATGGGTTAAGTGAAAGTATGCATCATTGTCATCGTTACCAATGTTTCACGCCCCCACTACACTTAATGAAAGACCGCAACAGTTTGTGTTTCAGTATATGCTCCATCCAGTGGAATGCCCAAGCAGTTTCCACAGCAGAGTCTACCACCATAGGTAGCTCTTCTATTTGATGACAATACGGGTCTCCTCCACCCCAAGTCATGCGGGATGGGCACGGCACTTATGTAGTCAACCCATTAAAAAATGTGCACATACATACGTCGCCGTAGTCCCAGTCAGAAAATTCTGTCCTACGGATGTCCATCCGATATACTTTCACGGAGATACGGATATCCGCAGAATAATGAAATTCCTCAAGCGGAGATACTACGGGGATCCACTTGGCCAGGCTTCGAACTTCCTACGAACGTCCACTTTGCGAACATAACCATGAGATACGGACATAAACATGAGCTCTCTGGGATGTAGCGTGTATCTCGAGCGCGTGTTAGTTTTTTATTTTTCAGAAGTCAGTATACTCTTTGCTGTTAAATGAAAAGCTTGTGTCCGCCATTTTTTTAACATCTGCCACCGTCGCCGCTCGTTTCACTTTCTGTTGCTCCGCTCTGCTTCCTATGAGGAAAAATTAACGCGGCGTTTCAAAAAAGGAAAGAAGAAAAGAAGCAGAAACAGCAACAATAGATTGGGCCACTCAGCCGAAATGCTTTGGAAATGAGATTGCATTCACTTCCAAACAGGAAACAGACGCTGTAGATTGGTGTTCTCGCGAGCTTCTAGACATTCGAGAGCCTTGTTCGCCTGGGAGCCGAAATGAAGGGTGAGCTGTCTAAGTTTAATTCGATTGCGTGCACAAACAACGGTGAAATGACAAATTGTTTGGCATAAGTCGGCGTAGAGGTAATGTCTCTGTTTCTTACTCATGTAGTTTGAGTCATGTAGAATGAGTACAGTAAGACAGCTTTTCATAAAAATACTCTCGACTAGAATGAATTAAACGTAAGATAGGAAACTACAATAGTACCACAGCAAATACATATGCTGAGTTTATAAGCAGTTTTAGCAGAATGGAGGCAAAAATATACAGGTTGTGTAGAGAACAAGGTTAAGCCAAATCTTACTAGATAGCATGTAACCAGTGTAGGAGAGGCACTGCCGTGGTAACATACGTTTATGGGTGTGTTCCGTATATCAGGTTTGATGTGATTGGGGACACTGTCTTGATGCTCACGTTAACACGTGGAGCTGCTCTGATACTAATGTTAACAGAGCTGCTAAGACTGATGTTAGCACTACAGCCGATCTGATGCTGATGTTAACACTAGAGCCGCTCTGATGCTGATGTGGTACAATAGTTGCATTGATGCTGGTTATGGCAATCTTGAAAAAGCTGCTGTGTGGCCAGCAACGGCAAGCTATGCACCACCCCTCCCCGCCGCTGTCTACATGCTTTCTGAAATGTTCTGCGAAGTAAGCCGCTCATGTCTGGGGGAGATGAGAACACGCAAAAACCCACGCGAAACAGTAGATATAGCAGCAAAACATCACTGTATTGACCGCTCACGAGTACGTACCAAAAGTACTGAAAGCATCTCCATCCATCATCAGCACACCTGAGCGCTCGTCTCACGCGGGCACAAAATTCGCAATGATCGGATGATGAACAACAACGAGAAAAAAGCACATACATTCTCACTTCCGGCCCAACTTGTCTTTCTCAAAGCGCTTGCAAATCTTGTAATGACGTGCATGAGTCTCTGCCACACTGAACACAATGCTTGCGTCTTTCTTCCTGGTGCACGTCGCGCCGTACACGCCCAATCTGCAAGAAATGCCTTTTAAGAAAACACGATGAGAGCATAGCCATGTGCAGTAGGTGTCAAGACATATACACGCCGTCTGCACAAAGTCGCTCACGGTTTCATCTTGCGTTCCATCTCCCTGTCGTTCAGATTGCCTGCAAATGGACTGAAATCTACAATGACAATGCATGGCACAGCAGAACATATTATTTCACAGTTATATTGAATACACACCTGACACGGCAAAAATCCTGATGGCCAAGAGCGATTTTGGCTACAGATCCGGGGTCGCGTCCTCACTTGGCATTTCAAACGAGCCTCACTGGTCTGCTGGGGGTTGGCAGAAACATTTCCCCTTGCGGGCTCGTTCTCAGACTGGTTGCTGGAACGAGAGGATAAACTGGGAACGACAGTACAAACACTCTAATAGCTGCAGACTCAGCGGAACAATAATACGCTCAAGATGATGCGTACCACTCGCGGCGATGGGAAACGTCCGTTACAGACAGCCAAAGCGAACCGAAGAAAACTGTGCATGCGCGACAGACAGCGCTGGCTGGTGGCATGGTGAACAGGCAAGGACGCGGGAGTTCGTGTTGGCATGCAGCTAATGCAGCCATCGCGGCCGCGTATCGCAATTGCAAGGCGGACGAAATATAACGTAAAATCGTAAAACCGTACTATCTCTTGAGTTTGAGTGGTTCCAAGATGTTTCGGGAGATGCTACTGTTTTCATAGCAACCACTCAACTTTGTGCTTCGAGCTTGCAACTTGTGTGTTCTCTGATACTTGCTACTAAGCCGATGGAAGATTTAGGGTATTGCGGCACATGCACATCAGCACATGAATATGAACCAAAACAACATAATATGTATGGCATGTACACACGGACCATCATACAGGCAGCACTCATTGTGTCGGTTTAAATGCAAATGCAATGTCAAAGGTTATTGTTATGCTACATTTGTATATGTTTATACATTATATTTTTATTTTTATATAAATATATATATATTTATAATTTTATACATTATATTTTTATGCTACATTTTTCCTTGACTGTGTGCGATCGTGTACATCGCAGGTTCCTAATATGCATTCAAGCCACTTAAAACCTGCTGATGCTCTCAGGGAGCATCACATCTTTCTGGTGTGACATCAAGCGACATCGTGTTCCCTTGACACACACACCGGCACACTGCACACACATATTTGACACCACCTGATGAAAAACCGACTAAGAGCATGAAGAATTTTTGGACAGACACGAGAAAGTTATGACGACTTTTGATGTCACATCAAGAAACCTTAGTTGCATCAGAGAGTTATGGTGTTAGAAACGTCAGAATTTTCATATGTGTAAAGTAGCTTTTCATAAAAGCCTTGACCAGAATGAGTAATATCACAGTACGATTAAACTGAGATACCTTGCATATTGTGATGAAAGCGTCTTGAACTATCATTTTGCATTGCGTACGAATGAGTTCATGTGCGAGCTAAATTTATGCTTGTATGGAATGCATTGGAAAGCTACCTTGAGGTGTGAAAGGTCAAATGGCTGTGCCGACACAAATCTGGGTATGCTAATGCTATTCGGGTATGGTGGTTACGCTTAAAAGTCCAATCAGCTGCAACGAATAAACACGAAAATACGCAGAATTGTCTTATTCTGAACTTTGCAAAAGCACTTCTGCAAGTCTGCCAGAAAATAAACTTACAGTGGAATCCTGGCTCTATAAAATGAACGACAATTCACATGATATGTGTGTTACTGTTTCCTGCTAATTAATTCAAATTTGGTTATCCATTTGGATATTTCCAAAAAGCAAAAATAGCAAACTGTACACTATAATTTTTGTCCGTTTAAACTGAAAAATCTTGTATCGGGCACTGCCTGGTATCATGCATATCTAATTCCACTGAAGTGACACTCACCCCCACCTTAGAACCACATTACGTCCAGAGCAGAATGTCAAAAAAGAATCCTCAGGATGCCACGCAATTGACAGCCTTTGTGACACTACCTATGTATGTCCTAATGATGTTTAAATTGGACGAGGATGTATGGACCAGATGAAGACGTCGATGAGTTTTTATGCTTTATTGGGTACCAGATGTCACTATTATTTGAGTAGAAGAGTAAAGTACGATAAAGTTGTTTAATGTTACAAAATATTGTGACTTAGAGATATTACTGACTGACAAACATATGCAACTTTAGCTTCGGACCGCTTGCAGGGCAGAAAACAAAATACTCCGATAACGTCCCAAAGTATCACCAGTGCATGATATCACATCGTGCATTTCGTATTAACAATAAAAGGGATGCGCCAACCGAATCCTCGAATCCTAGGAAGGGATTCGAGATTCGCGAACCTGAGTCCCAGTGCCCAAAACGGCGAATTGAACCTTTCGAATTAACCAAACACGTCTGTTTGTTTCTTTTCAAATTGGCGCCTTGGGAGTCCGCCGAAAGCCTCATTGGCCGACAGGTGTTTTCCTGTTTGTTTGTTTACATTGCTCTCGACTGAAAGAGTTCAGGCAGGAACTCTTACATTAGAATTTTAAAAGTAATCTGGCCTGCTTATGATTGCTGGTTAGTTTTATAGAAATAATTCAGACTCGAGAATGTACGCATTTCTTACAGCCGATGAGCAACATGTTAAATAAATTGCGTTTAAGAACTACTATACGGGTACATTTTCTACTGAAACTGAAGCAGTATATTTGTTTTTCGTTAAACAAAGGTATCATATTCTGCTTCAAAACACTTTTCACTATACAAGTGTTTTTTTTCTGTCTTTTTAAACTCTCTTTAAAGAAAGAATTCCAAATATTCGAGATTCGTAAGATTCGTGGATTTGTAAAACCTTCCTTGAATTCGGATTCGAATTCGAAAAATTCGAATACGTCTCATCCTTAAAAAATGACGCATTTTTACTCCCCGAATCCGAGAAAGCGATTTCACTAAAAACAGTTGGACTCTAACTATATACAAGCAGAACTCTCATCATAAGTTAATGATTACCGTATAATGATATTGTGATTTAGCACGCGGCGATTTTCATAAAAAAACTGTAAAGGTCTTGGTACATTCTTCTCAAATAAGAGGCTCAGTACCTAAAATATCGTAAGAACTCCTATCTGGAGCAATTTTATTGCGGGTGTAATAGTTGTAAAATTGTTCTTCGTATCGCCATCCAGATACCTCTAACCATTGTTATGTCAACTGAAGAATTGTAGCATCCGATCAGACGTCAGCGCAGAGGTACACATAACGTCGTCTGCTCTAGATCGAAGATCAGTCTGGAAGCAGCAAGAAAAAGTGACGAAGTTGCGCGAGTAATATCCTAAGACACACGACAGCTCCAAAGGCCTTTTCACAAAAGGAGTGCCGAAAATCGCTTGTTGCACCGTCATCGTCTGGCAAGCCAACCTTCTGATAACGCCGAACTGGAATGCTGTTTTCATGGTTCGTTTATGAAACGGGATTGGAACCCTGGTACCTTCCAGTCTCGACGTGACATGACCAGCGCGGTAACCAGTAAGCCACGCGGAACTGCTGCACTGCGCATCAAGACTGAGGATTCATCGGATTTATCGGACTCATCTGCAGAAAAGGTGTCACAGCCAACAAGTTAAAATCGCCGTCTCATGCCGGCGCAGTCGGCGAGCTAGCTTGGTGTAGCTCATACCCCTTTAATGTACAGTAATCATATGCAGCTCTACCTGATTTACTCAATACTGCACGAAACCAAGCTTCGAAGTACAAAACTGAATCATCGAAGTTGTTACAGTGACACAGTAAGGCGACCTGTGTCTAAATATTTTTGTGGGGGTCTCAGAAAGGTTTCTATATTTTTGCGCAATCCCCTTCACATAGAACAGGACAGCGCCACGTGTGTCCTGTCTCGTTCTTGTCCCGTTAAAGGGAGACCTAGCAATACCGAACACGGACCGCCCCCTTGATACCGAATACAACATTCGCATTCACTTTGCGCGAGTAATTAATCCGTAAATGATGACAACGCGAAACCGAAACGCAAGGCGCACAGCGGTTCGACGGGAGGAACATACTATGACGTCACCCAGCATTGTCGTCTGCTACGAAGCTTGCATTCTTCCATGCCGGATGATGTCAGCAATGTTGCTTTCAGCACCCTCTTGATTCACAGAGGCGAAGTGGTCACTTCGCAATAATTCATACGAATGAAATCTCCGCACTTTTGGAACGCGATACTTCGTATGTATGCTCCTGACACCCCAAGGGTTACTGCTATGCCATAATCTTTGTGGTGATATTGTTGCGGAGCCCCGCTTTAAGAGCTGTCATGATTGCTGCTGCACCCCGTGATACTTCCAGCGGAGATAACTTGTGAGTTCTCGTGGGGCGGCAACTATGAGCGGGGACAACGCCACAGCGGTTGGTCAGTGGATTAATTTTGTCACCTGACAGCTCGCTAACAGGACGCAGAAATGGCACAACACACATACACCCACGGAACACATCACACCATACTGAACATAATTTCCGGAAGATGCCGTGGCGGAGTATCATACACCTTTCCACGAATTTCGTACCTCGGGGTGTGCGGTGAGGGATCTCGATTGCCGGAGCCAGTGGCATATCCGCTTTGCACCATGTATCGCTTTGATGTTCGGGGATGTCGCCGGCGTCGAACGGTTTGTGAGTCACCGTGCTAACAGTAAAGGAAAATACAGACAATTATGGAAAGTGTTGCGATTTTGAGCGACTGCTGTTATTGAATGTTCGCTGAAGCCGACGAAACATTTGGCATTGCCGCTAAATAGCGGAAAACTTTCCGTGACGGTCGGCAAATTTGTTGGTCAAGGGCGTGTGTATGTAGCATGGTGATAATCGCTGGATGGGCACACCGAGAGGAGGAAGGGACAACCGGACCGTACAACAACCGTTCTTCTTAGGTGCTTTCCTCATCTACAAGTTACCCTCCATCATGTACAACCAGCTACCCTGCATCTTATGTCTCCTCCCCTGTTGCAAAAAATCATAGAACTCTCTATGTGTAAAGAAATGAGCAATGTAATGAGCAATAAAGTTTAAATAAATTCAAAATTTAAAAAATCAAAATGTATGAAAAGCAATGAGCAGTATGAGCGATAGTATGGGCAGTAAGAGCAACGTTATACGCAGTGAGAGCTACATTTTGAGCAGTACGAGGAAGGTATGAGCCCAGACCGTGTAGTTAACCAGTCATTCAACGAGGAGTCGAGGCGAGACAGCATCTGCTAAGGGTCTTTCAGGAGACGCTCGTCACTGTCTGCGGACCCTACAACATTCTAATTGGCACCTGGGTTCTGCTACAAAAGTGCGTATTTGGATGCCAAAAAGCGAAGCAAGTCACAAACAGTGGGTGTGACTGACCTGTTGTTGTAGTAGCCAGCGAACAAGTATATGCACCCAATTCTGCAAGCACTGCGCGAACATGCTGAAAGGGAGGAGAATACAGAATTGGAGGAAGGTTACGTTCAATTTTAATTGGCCAAATGACATCGTGCTTTATTCTGATTGAAAAAATACAACGTAATGTTACAAGTTTCCCTTCGTTTCCGTCAGTTCTATCCCGAAGATGTCGAAGTGTCCACGCCCTTCCCCTCAGACTTCTTCCTCATTCTCGTAACATTGCATCCCCTCCTTCCTCTCGAGATTGACTAGGATGTTCCGACGAGAGTTCATGTGTGTCTGGGGAATCCGAGTGTTCGCGATTCGGGCCTAGGCGGTCACATTCGACTGCAGCAATGTTTCCATTTCCTCCCTGGTAATGAAGTTTGCGGCTTCAGGTTCATGCTCAACTGGAGGAGCCGGTTGTCGGCGTCGGTCGGCAGCGGCGGATACCGGCACCTCGCCGGCCCACAGTGAACGTAGACACATCCCAAGCAGCACAAAATATAGGACCTATGTTAGCTGGGTATTGTTGATACAGACCCGTTTTGCAAGGATTTCCCTCATAATTTCTCAAAATTGGCATTATGGACCCAATATTATCAAGCTTGAACCAATATAGGAAAAATGTCCGCAATTTGTGCCCCATATTGCATGTGTGCACCCCCACATTCTCCAAAAATGCGGAAAATGGGACGTACCCGTATTGGTACTTGTACCCAATGCTAAGGAGCGCGGCATTATTGGATGTTGAGGCATGTGAAATGCCCAACTCAGTTCGTCGTTACATCCAACAACTTTCCGCAGATGATACACATTGTTTGAAACTGTCAACGTGTCTGCCAATCCCACTGCAATTAGCATGCGCAACTGAACTGGTACACTTGTTGCACGGAGTAGCCGGCTTCTTGCTTCCCGATGCCAATCGGGCGAACCGACTCAGATCGTGGCCGTTTGAGCGAAATCACGAGTACTACAACTGATGCACAAGCACAACACTGAAATAGGACGTTTCTTACTGGGCTATATTGTCGCTGTTTCCCTTATGACAAAAGAAGCGGCAGGTCAAGTAAAGACACAACGTTTCATAGGAAGGGATGTGTGTTCTGTAACGGTAGGTGCTTTGAAGTTACTGCAGAAGCATTGTGAATCGCTGAGGCGTATGTCCGTCACCGCCACTAAAGTGCTTCGCGCCTTTGAAATGTAGGAGCGGGTGGAAAATTTCTGGGTCATGCACTATTGCGATCCCAATGAATGCTTCTCTGGGATGTTTGCATTAGTAGTTCCGTCGGACTGCCTGCGCCCTTGAGCAAGACGGGCACAGCACCTGTTCTTCGTTTTGAGGGCGATGCAGTGTAGTTTTTTAACGCGATGCAATGTGGATCAATAAGATCTGCGGAAATAAAGAAGGCATAAGTAATATCATTGTTTGTGAAGGGTATCATACCGGATAATCCTCTATTATAACGTGCACTCACCGTTGGCGTTATCACAGAAATATTGGCACAATATGGGCGAAATGGGTTTTCCAATATAGAAACCCATATTGGTCAAATATGAAGCTTGGTTGCACTTTCCACATTGGTTCCATATTGGCAGCCCATAAGGGGCCGATATTGACCCACCTGGCAGCCCACATTTGTCCGATATTGGCGTGCTGCTTGGGATCGAGCAAACGCGAAACGTGATCAGCTCGGTGTCGGGTAGGATCTGCCTAAAACCTATTTCCCATTTCATGACGCCGGACACTGAGTCCCTGAACGAATATTGACTTCGAGGGTCGTTCACAAAGGAGCACGTTTTTCGTGTTCTTGCTATGGACCTCGTTTTTGACGAGACTCTTCGGTAATACTCCCTCGGTCTGCGGTCCTTCTGGTGTGTTTGTGGTTCCCGCATGCAGCTTCCTCTCACTTTGACAGTTCTGCAGCTCATCACTTTAAACTTTTAATTGTCCTAATGGTACAAGCGCAGGGAATAAAGTTAACAAGAAAAACGCGCTTTTGGGTCGTCAGTATCATTATGACGCCACACTACTTTTGTTTACTCACATCATTAGTTTACTCACCCCGCCGCTATTTCAGTCGAGATCTTTAGAAGGAATAGAATAGACTGATCAGATTGGATGTCTTTACGATGACGGTTCCGAAAATATGGTACACCAAACACCTGATTCCTTTGCTGGCATAGCGTTGCTAATGGTCTACCTGAATGCAGAGTTTGAGGTAGCTCGTTACTGTAACTAAGTTCCTTTTTTTGGTAACACTTAACTCAGTACTTTTGCGCCGTGGTAACTTTCAGTGGAACTCGTTCTTTTTTCAGGAAACTTTGCCAAAATAACTTAAGTTCCAAGTTACCTTTAGCTCGCTTTTCACTCACGTCCAGATATTTTCTTGCTTTCTCTCCGGTTCCTTCATGGCATTTTTTTGCCATAAAATGTGATATTCAATCAATTACAGTATTTTATTCAGGAGTTATGAACTGCTACGATTGAAATGAAGCTGAACAATTGTGCACCCACCGGGAGTATGATGCAAAGCGTTCGAATAGACCTCTACCAGAGAAACGTCATGATATTGGTAGACAGACCGAAACCGAAACAAATCGGAAGGAGAGGGCTGGGTTCCACGAACGGGAACTTGTTCGCTGCCTCCCATTGAAAGAAAAGCGATCGATGGTCACGTCCTTTTAAGGGACCATATCGTAATCCCCTCAAGACCGTGACTTTCGGGCGTGACCTTCACCTCTAGCTTCGAGCGTAGTTCAATTCTACCAAATTTGTGGCGCTGTCGAACACTATGACGTCATTTGTTTACAAACAGGGAGAGGTCTGTTGTTGGAAATAAACGAAAACGATCTATGCGTGTTGCACTTCTCCGCAGCCAACTCAAGGTCTAACTGAACTGCTCACGCGCGCTGCACGTGCGTAATGGTATTTTGTGTCCGAAGTAACTTGGAAGTAACTCGTTCTTTTTTTAAGTAACCCGGTAACTGCGAGTTACATTTCAGGCTAAAGAACTTCGTTATTAACTTAGTTACATTTTGCACACGGTAACTTAACTTGTAACGAGTTCTTTCTGACGGGTAACTTCGCAATCTATGCTGAGAATGGCACCTTTGTTTTTTTTGTTTTTTTTCCTGGAAAACTTCCGATGCACTAAAACGCCCTAATGTGTGCTTCATTTTGCTTCCGCTGCCCCGCACGCAGCTGCCGTTTGTTTTTCGCGCCTCACCACCTGCGTGCGCACCTATCACTCGCCGTTTTCCTCCTCTTAACAAGTAGAGGCAAGGGATTTATCTTCCACAGACACCGCGATGTTCTGAAACCTTCCCGTTAAGAGCTGCCGCTGTAAAGTGAGAAAGAAAGGCTTACGATTAGACAGGTCGGCTTCCCATGTACATCCCATGTACAACGAGCGGGCAAACGTA
Source organism: Ornithodoros turicata (assembly GCF_037126465.1). Taxonomy (NCBI): domain Eukaryota; kingdom Metazoa; phylum Arthropoda; class Arachnida; order Ixodida; family Argasidae; genus Ornithodoros; species Ornithodoros turicata. The sequence goes on from NC_088201.1 coordinate 189,215,375, forward strand.
GGATGGCCACATCCCGCGGAAGTCGCGCAATTGAACCAGAGCGTGGCTTTTCTTTTGTTGACCCTGATTAGCAAGTCATTAGGGCAAGTTTTCCTTCATGCCTAATTGGTTCTGTGTGTAATGCGTAACTAAGTTGTTACGAAACGCGAAATCAAAACTATAACAATAGTAAGATAGGTTTCAGTTACATTGTTGTACAGCCGTTGCTTTTGATTTTGCCCTTTTGCGTTGCCTTTCTCGATACCTATTGTCGCTTTCTCCAAATATGTAATAGGAATATTCCAACACAGACATACTACAACATTCATGATCTCTTTCCTCGCTGAGTATGCGAGGCAACACGGGTTTGAAATCCCGCACTAGCTGTGCTGTCTGGGAGGCAGATGGGAGGCAATGTCGACACAGTTCCCTGTGGAGTCGGCCCAAGGCGCACTTGCCCCTCCCCCGAGAAACATGTGACCACACTGGCAGGCAGACTAAACTGGACAGAGGGTATGGCAAAGCCACGCCAAAAAGCCCCCCCCGAGCAACATGTCGCCACACCAAAAAGCAGATCGGTAGGTAATATATGAACATGAGGGCAACGTTGTGTGGTGGTCATTTCGAACCCTACCACAGGTCGTGCTGCCTCAGGTTTTTCCTGGGTTTTTCGAAGACTCTCGAGACAAATGTCGGCACAATTCCCCTTGAAGTCGGCACAGGGTGCATATTAACCCCAATGTCTCCCACTCCTTAATCTTGTGCTACCTCCATCATCGGGTTAGGCTACGCGGCCCGAACGACCCCGAAAACGTCATGCTTGATCTCACCGCAGGGGTCGAGAACTACCCGGATGACGCACACATAGTTGGATCGGAGAGTTAGGTTCTACACTAGGGCTGTCCGTCCAATGCGTCTGACAAGGCACATTAACTCCCCACAGTCAGTCAGTCACTGGTCAGTGGCAGGTGACTACTGTCACCTGAAGTCATGTAAAATCGCCTAAAGCCACCTGAAGATGTCAGGGGTGACCTAAAGTAACTGGAAGTCACTTGAAGTCACAACTAGAGTCGCCTGAACGTGTCTGGAGTCACCTGAAAACGCCTGAAAACGTGTGGAGCTACCTGTAGTCAGCTGACGACGTCTGTCTTCACCTGAAGGCACCTGAAGTTGCGAAGAGTCACCTAAAGCTACTGAAGTCACCTGAAGGCATTTGGTGTCATCTGAAGACGTCAGCAGTCACTTGAACTTACCTGAAGATGTCCGGAGTCACCTAAAGCCCCTTCGAGTCACCTGAAGTCTATTGACGTCGCTGGAAGACATCTGGAGCCACCTGAAGTCGCTTGAAGACGTCTGAAGACATCTGAAATCACATGAAGTCACCCGAAGACATCTAGAGTCATCTGAAGACGTCGGTAGTCACCTGAAGTTACCTGAAGATGTCCTCTGTCACCTAAAGTCACTTGAAGTCACCCTAAGACGTCTGGAGCCTGTTCAAGCCTTGTGAGGGCGTCTGGAGCCATCACAAGTGTTCCGAAGGCGTCTTTTATTTATTTATTTCGTGGTACGTTAAAGGCCCTTGGGCACTACATAACGTACTTAGGTCAACTGAAGTCACTTGCCAGCACTTCAAGACACCTGGAGTCATCTGAAGTCACCTGAAGACGGCTAGAGCCATTTGAAGTCGGCTGAAAACGTCTCAGGTCACCTGAAGGCATCTGCTGTCACCTGAAGTCGCCTAAAGCCACCTGAACATCTCAAGGTCACCTAAAGTTACTTGAAGTCATAGCTGGAGTCGTCTGAACGTGTCTGGAGTCACCTGAAATCTCATGAAAGAGTCTGGATCTACCTGTAGTCACTTGAGGACGTCTGTGTTCACCTGAAGTCACTTGAAGTCACATGAAATTGTGAAGAGTCACCTAAAGGTACTGAACTCACCTGAAGAGGTCATGTGACACCTCCAGTCGCCTCCAGACGTATGAGGTCACCTGAAGTCACCCGAAGACATTTGGAGCTATCTAATGGCGTCAGCAGTCACCTGAAGTCACCTCAAGATGTCTGAAGTCTCTTGAAGTCACCTAAAGACATCTGGAGCCAACTGAAGTCGCCTGAAGACGTCTGAAGTCATCTGGAGACGTCGGTAGTCACCTGATGTTCCCTGAAGACATCCAGTGTCATCTAAAGTCATCCGAGGACATCTGAAGCCTGTTGAAGACATCTGAGGACGTCTGGAGTCATCACAAGTGTTCGGAACACGTCTAAGGTTACCTGAAGTCACTCGAGGTCATTTCAAGACACCTGGAGTCATCTGAAGACGTCAGTAGTCATCTGAAGCCACCTGAAGACTTCTGGAGCCATTTGAAGTCGACTGAAAACGTCTCAGGTCAACTGAAGTCACCTGAACACGTCTGGAGCCATTCGAAGTCGACCGAAAACGCCTCAGGTCACGTGAAGTCACTTAAAATCACCTCAAGGCATCTGCTGTCACCTGAAGTCGCTTAAAGTCGCCTAAAGCCACCTGAAGATGTCAGGGGTCACCTAAGGTTACTTGAAGTCACAGCTGGAGTCGCCTGAACGTGTATGAAGTCACCTGAAACCGCCTGAAAACGTCCCGAGCTACCTCTAGTCACCTGAGGACGTCTATGTTCACCTACAGTCACTTGAAGTCACCTGAAAATGTGAAGAGTCATCTAAAGGTACTGAAGTCACCTGAAGCAGTCATGTGCCACCCCCAGCCGCCTGAAGACGTCTGGGGTCACCTGAAGTCACCCGAACACATTTGGAGCCATCTGGAGACGTCAGCAGTCATCTGAACTCACTTGAAGATGTTTGGAGTCACCTTCAGCCACACGAAGACGTCTGAAGTCGCCTGAAGACGTCTGAAGTCATCTAAAATCCTTGAAGTCATCCGAAGATATCTAGAGTCATCTGGAGACGTCGGTAGTCACCTGAAGTTACCTGAAGACATCCAGTGTCATCTAAAGTCACCTCAAGACGTCTGAGGTCACCTGAAGTCACTTGCGGTCACTTCAAGACACCTGGAGTCATCTCAAGACGTCTCAAGTTGACGGGAAACGTCTCAGGTCACCTGAAGTCAACTGAAGACGTCTGGGGCCATTTGAAGTCGACTGAAAACGTCTCAGGTCACCTGCAGTCACTTGAAATCATCTGGAGGTATCTGCTGCCAGATGAAGTCGCCTAAAGTCGCCTAAAGTCGCCTGAAGATATCAGGGGTCAACTAAAGTTACTTGAAGTCACAGCTGGAGTCCCCTGAACGTGTCTGGAGTCACCTGAAACGGCCTCAAAACGTCTGGAGCTACCTGTAGTCACCTGAGGACGTCTGTGTTGACCTGAAGTCACTTGAAGTCACCTGAAAATGTGAAGGGTCACCTAAAGCTACTGAACTCACCGGAAGAGGTCAGGTGCCCTCTCCAGTCGCCTGAAGACGTCTGAGGTCACCTGAAGTCACCCGAAGACATTTGGAGCCATCTGAAGACGTCAACAGTCACTTGAAGTCACCTGAAGAGGTCTGGAGTCACCTGCAGCCACATGAAGACGTCTGAAGTCTCTTGAAGTCACCTGAAGACATCTCGAGACAACTGAAGTCGCCTGAAGACGCCTGAAGTTATCTGAAATCACTTGAAGTCACCCGAAGACATCTGGAGTCGTCTGAAGACGTCGGTAGTCACCTGAAGTAACCTGAAAACATCCAGAGTCATCTAAAGTCACCCGAAGACGTCTGAAACCTTGAATTCATCTGATGGTGTCTGGAGCCGTCACAAGTGTTCGGAAGACGTCTGAGGTTACCTGAAGTCACTTGCGGTCACTTCAAGACACCTGGAGTCATCTGAACACGTCTGAAGCCATTTGAAGTCGACTGAAAACGTCTCAGGTCACCTTGAGTCACTGAAATCACCTGAAGGCATCTGCTGCCAGATGAAGTCGCCTAAAGTCACCTGAAGATATCAGGGTTCACCTAAAGTTACTTGAAGTCACAGCTGGAGTCGCCTGAATGTGTCTGGAGTCACCTGAAATAGCCTGAATACGTCTGGAGCTACCTGTAGTCATCTGAGGACGTCTGCGTTGACCTGAAGTCACTAGAAGTCACCTGAAAATGTGAAGGGTCACCTAAAGGTACTGAACTCACCGGAAGAGGTCAGGTGCCACCTCAAGTTGCCTGGAGACGTCTCAGGTCACCTGAAGTCACCCGAAGACATTTGGAGCCGTCTGAAGACGTCAGCTGTCACCTGAAGTCACCCGAAGACATTTGGAGCCGTCTGAAGACGCCAGCTGTCACCTGAAGTCACCTGAAGACGTCTGGAGTCACCTGCAGCCACATGAAGACGTCTGAAGTCTCTTGAAATCACCTGAAGATATCTGGAGCTAACTGAAGTCGCCTGAAGACATCTGAAGTAATCTGAAATCACTTGAAGTCACTCGAAGGCATCTGGAGTCATCTGAAGACGTCAGCAGTCACCTGAAATCACCTGAAGACGTCTGGAGTGTCCTGCAGCCACATGAAAACGTCTGAAGCCTCTTGAAGTCATCTGAGGGTGTCTGGAGCCATCACAAGTGTTCGGAAGACGTGTGAGGTCACCTGAAGTCACTTGCAGTATCTTCAAGACACATGGGGTCATCTGAAGACGTCGGCAGTCATCTGAAGTCAACTGAAGACCTCTGGAGCCTTTTGAAGTCGACTGAAAACGTCTCAGGTCACTTGAAATCATTTGAAGGCATCAGGATGAGCACCTGACACCTGAAGATGTCAGGGGCACCTAAAGTTACTTGAAGTCACAGCTGGAGTCGCCTGAACGTGTTTGGAGTCACCTGAAACGGCCTGAAAACGTCTGGAGCTACCTGTAGTCACCTGAGGACGTCTGTGTTGACTTGAAGTCGTCTGAAAATGTGAAGAGTCACCTAAGGGTACTGAACTCACAGGAAGAGGTCAGGTGCCACTTCCACTCGCCTGAAGTCAGCCGAAGACATGTGGAGCCATCTGAAGACGTAAGCAGTCACCTGAAGTCACCTAAAGACGCCTGGAGTCATCTGCAGCCACATGAATACGTCTGAAGTCTCTTGAAGTCACCTGAAGACATCTGGAGCCAACTGAAGCCGTCTGAAGTCATCTGAAATCGCTTGAAGTCACCCGAAGACATCTTGAGTCATCTGAAGACGTCGGTAGTCACCTGGAGTTACCTGAAGACATCCAGAGTCATCTAAAGTCACCCGAAGACGTCTGAAGCCTCTTAAAGTCATCTGATGGTGTCTGAAGCCGTCACAAGTGTTCGGAAGACGTCTGAGGTCACCTGAAGTCACTTGCGGTCAGTTCAAGATACTAGGAGGCATCTGAAGACGTCGGCAGTCATCTGAAGTCACCTGAAGACGTCTGAAGCCATCTGAAGTCGACTGAAGACGTCTCAGGTCACCTCAGGTCAGGTGTCACTTGAAATGACCTGAAGACATCTTCTGCCAGATGAAGTCGCCTAAAGTCGCCTAAAGCCACCTGAAGATATCAGGGGTCACCTAAAGTTACTTGGAGTCACAGCTGGAGTCGCCTGAACATGCCTGGAGTCACCTGAAACAGCCTGAAAACGTCTGGAGCTACCTGTAGTCGCCTGAGGACGTCTGTGTTGACCTGAAGTCACTTGAGGTCACCTGAAAATGTGAAGAGTCACCTAAAGGTACTGAACTCACCGGAAGAGGTCAGGTGCCACTTCCAGTCGGCTGAAGACGTCTGAGATCACGTGAAGTCACCCAAAGACATTTGGAGCCATCTGAAGACGTCAGCAGTCACCTGAAGACATCTGCAGTCACCTGCAGCCACATGAAGACGTCTGAAGCCTCTTGAAGTCACCTGAAGACATCTGGAGCCAACTGAAGTCGCCTGAAGACTTCTGAAGTCATCTGAAATCACTTGAAGTCACCCGAAGACATCTGGAGTCATCTGAAGACGTCGGCAGTCACCTGAAGTTACCTGAAGACATCCAGTCATCTAAAGTCACCCGACGACGTCTGAAGCCTCTTGAAGTCATCTGATGGTGTCTGGAGCCGTCACAAGTGTGAACCGGTTCACTGCAACCGAAACAACAGTAGGGAACGTCTTTATTAACCAAACTTCTAGAAGATATTGATAGCCTTGAGTGAGGAATACGCGAGAGCCGACTCTCTGACCATTCAAGAAAATTACATTACAATACGAGTGCTGCTTCTTGCCATCTAACTAATTACTTCACCACGCATTTTGAGGTACCTGCACCGATCGAACGTCCTATCCGTAAGCAGATATCGTACACAAACCTCCGCCTGGAATTCAAGGAGTTTCTTACATTCGAGGAAATTGAAATTGCCCGGCGTCCTCGTATTCGGCAAGGCACACAAGACAGCGCTCCCAGACGAACAACTATGAGTAGGAGTGTCAATGGAGATAATCCTACAACACTGTTATCCGAAAAGGTAGACGAGAAGGAGGAGTAAACGGCTTGTCCCACAGCGAACCCTTCCAGAGGAGTTTTTCTACCACATCTAAAATGAGTAAACATGTACTCTAACTGGGCTGTAGTAGACATACCCCTTCGATGGAATTCTCTAGGGTACGTGGTATACCATATGAGGAGTGAAATGCCGAACGAGAGAAGTGCAACACATGAGTTTGGCACTAGAGTCACTAAATAGGCTTCGCTTCAGAGTATCGACACTGAGGTCCAAGGAAGAGCAGGAGCACCATATTGTTTCCGCACCACACCGGTACCATCCCCACTTGAGGATCAAAGACAACTTACATAATGCTCGCTGTGGCATAAAGAAGCGTGTAGGATTGTTGTGCGATAATCCATGTATTGTATAAAGTTGTGTAAAGTTGAGCTGTTGAGTTGCAGGGCATTTTAAAGTGGGATTGCTACATATGTTGACTGTTTAGAACAATGTGTAGCATCTGCTGGAAGTTGTTCTATGCAACGACGCATTGAGTCTCTGTTCTTCGGCTCTACGCTAGCTCTCTTTATCACTCGGTGCTGGAATTCGGGGGCCTGGCAACATCTTGCCATGGAGCAGTATTACAAGCAATGCTGCCCCGATACCGTACGCTACCAAGACACGGTCCACCAAAGCAGACCGCGTTAACAGGAGAGCAGGTGGACTTCTGCCCCAACCTCACGTAAGTACACGAATTTGAAGGGAGACCTGAATAATTGTGTGTTGTTTTTAAAATGTATCATTCCATGCGCGGCCTTACATTGTATTATCCGGGCAACGTATGGCTTCTTCCATGTGAAGATCAGTATCAGCTTGACGTTGTTGGTGAGGCTGCATCATGTGCAGGAGCCTGAAGATGGAAAAGCAAACGATCCTCCGGAACATCGAGTTTGTTCCTTTGTATGTGTAAATGTGTACGTCTCTGTGTTCAGTCTCGTCACGAGATAAATACATATGAAGAACCTCTTCTGAAATAACCTCAACGGCGCGAGTCCCATCAACATTACGTTGAGCTGATACAGCCATCACAGATTGGATAATTTTGTGCGTTTTCGGCACGTCCGCTGCCTGCCAAGCGTTATGCAAGGTTGGTGCAAGGATAGGTCATTATCAGTGACGCATCGAAGCGTTTGAGTGCGGGCTCGTCTTTAGTATCAGTGCTTCAGTCAGATTATTTCTCAGTAAGAATTCTATGCCACTTTGAAAAGAAACTTAAGTAGCGGTTCTGTGCAGCCTCTTGCTCAGGGAGACGACAGCCGTATTAAGGAAATAAGCTAATGGCTTTCTTCCCAGTAAACCACTAATATCCAGGAGATGTGCCAAATTGTCTCAAATGTCGTGGATGTCACACAAGTCCTGCAGATGTTTACTGGATTTCCAAAAATGTACATCCCATTCGTCCGTCATACAATGCTCCCTGGATATACTGTAGACATATCCCACTCAAAAAAACAAGACAGAAAACGATATGACAAACAACAAGGCTGTCGTATATTACGACCTTGTCGTCTGTTGTAGGCGTTTGTCCTTCTGTCGTCGGGTGTGCTTTGTTGTGTCATACGTATCCTATGGCAGTCCTCCCAGGGATTCTATTTAAGAATAAAGTCTCCGATATAAGCCATTTTGATTTGTTCACTCGGAGGATATTCATAAAACACCTTGTGCGTATGTAAACAGGATAAGACATACAGACAGACACATGACAAGTACTGACTTGTAACTGAGGTTTTTTCAACCACTGCTCGTCATAAACACTTTCTCAGATGTCAGCATTCATCTTAAATGCCAGTGGCAACAGGTGATGAAAGGTGGTGTGATCAGGCTCCGATTTATAAAAGTGCCAAGTTTTTTTACACAATACCGCACAATCTGCTGTATGCAGTGTTCGGTGTTGGTTGCAGGTTGTCAACCATGTACATAGTTTTGTTTTTTTCTCTTCTTCGTAAGCTGACTAAATAAAAGCGAACTGCAGGAGCCGTTTTTTCAGTTCCTGCGAGCCGACGAAGTTGTTGGGTTGTCAGCTTCTTGCGCGCGTCTTAGGTCACCTGCGACAATTCCATGTTCCTGGATCAACAATAGGTTATGGGCCCAGAGAACTTACCAACCGACTGCAGTGTACTACAGTACTAGGATATTTGCTGGGAAACCAAGAAGGCATTCCAGGAAAGTCTGTAGATGGCATCGGCTGGAGCTTCTGTCACATTACCGGGCGGCGCCATGGAAAAATTGGACGGGACCAATTACCCGACGTGGAACTTCAAGATGACAACGTTCTTGAAGGCGCGGCAACTCTGGAAAGTCATCAATGAAGACCCTCCGACAACTCCAGAAGCGAGAGCTACATGGGACAAGGAGGATCTGGTGGTACTCAATGTGATCGTCCAAACGCTATCGAGTAGTCAAACCGCATATGTCATTAACCAGACTTCAGCAAGAGGAGTGTGGAAGAAGCTGGAAGTAGTGAGTCGGGGACGCACTTTAGAGAGGAGGCTTAGCTTGAGGAGGAAACTCAACGCAACGAAATGGGAGAAAGGCGAGAATGCGACCCAGTACATGCACCATGTACAATCTGTTGCTGAAGAGTTACGCACCTTGGGAGACTCTCTCGACGACGCGGAGGTAGCATCGGTAGCGCTTCAGGGGTTGCCACGTCCGTATTATGGTGTTGCAAGAAGTTTTGACGCCTGTTCAATGGCAAACATCACTCCTGAGAAAGTGAAATATGCACTGCTACAAGAAGGACGTCAAACTACGTCAACGGTCCCTTATCAAAACTTGATCGGAAACCTGATGTACCTGGTGCAAGGAACACGTCCAGACATCGCATTTGCAACTCAGTACTTGAGTGAGTTTAACCACTGTTTCACGTCCACTCATTGGCAAATGGCAAAAAGGGTGCTACGCTACTTGCAAGGGACGAAAGAAGTGGGTATCACGTACACAGCTTGTGCGGAACCTGTCGTGGGGTATTGCGACGCAAGCTGGAACGAGTCAGGCAAAGGGAAGTCACGTAGCGCTTACGTATTCACCATGTCCAAAGGAGCCATCAGTTGGAAATCGACGAAGCAACAACTCGTCGCGCTGTCAACGTGTGAAGCGGAATACATCGCTATCACTGAAGCCATTAAAGAAGGTAAATGGGTGAAGACATTGTTTAAAGAACTTGGGTTCTGCAAATGCGGTACGGAGAACTTGGAAATCAAGAGTGACAATCAAGCGGCCATAAGACTAATCAATATCCAGTACAGCATCAAAGGTCCAAACATATCGCCCTCAAATATCTATTCGCTAGACACGTAGTCGAAAGCGTTGATTTTTTCATTTCCTACCTACGTACAGAAGATATGATAGCCGACAGCCTGACGAAGCCTGTAGGCAATATCAAGAACGTCATATGTGCAGATGGATGTGGACTTCAACTCCCACCAACCTAGATTCAGACTACGAGACTTCGGAGGTTGTTCAACGTGAAGGGGGGTCTGTTGGTTGCACGTTGTCAACCATGTACATAGTTTTGGTTTTTCTCTTCTTCGTAAGCTGACTAAATAAAAGCGAACTGCAGGAGCCGTTTTTTCAGTTCCTGCGAGCCGACGAAGTTGTTGGGTTGTCAGCTTCTTGCGCGCGTCTTAGGTCACCTGCGACAATTCCATGTTCCTGGATCAACATTCGGCAGTAGGTTAATCGGTAGGCAGTAGATAAAGTAGGTAATCGGTTATCAAGAAGTTATACTGGAGCTCTAATAAATGATTTCTTAAATAACGGTTTTCAGCTTGAATATTTTTCATGTGCTGCCTGCCTCTGGAATTGTGCGGGGGAATAGGACGTTCTAAGGTATAAAGCTTGTTGTACATCACTTTTAGTTATTGCAATCTTCATATTTCTCTTAAAGTATTTGCATGTATACTGCAACAACATAGTTCCTTTATAATTCGTTGTTTCTCGTCTGTAAGGTTTTAATTACAAAAGCAAAATATTATTCAGTTATATGAATTCCGTCACTCTGTACCCCGTAGTTAGTGCTTGATGTTTCCCACGCACATCCAGCCAGTCCGGCCAGCCAGTCATCATCAGGCCGTCCCAGGAAACTGAAGGGACAGAGCAAGTGCATCAACAAACCAGTGTTCAAGGACTGGTGGTACGATCCTCAGCGAAACGTCAGGCTACGTCAAGGTAGCTATCGCACTTCGACAGTATTGACGGAGGCAGTATGCACCAAAGTGTTGGACACTAAAGTGAAAGGAACAGTGGAGAAAGCAGCAACCACGGGACAAGTTATCCGTCGAAGCGGAGAAACTTCAAACTATACTCACGAGGTAGGTGAGCGTTAGTTTCCCAGAGGTCCACAAGTAGGGTAGCTTTGCCGCGTTGGGCTCTTATAGCTATTGTGCGCCTTGGTGTTCAGGTGTGGTAGGGTAGGCTTTCAGGGTTTTTGCGCTGTGTCTCATGAACCCTCTGTAGTTGAGCAACAACGCAAGCGAGGATACTTGAGTATTGTGTAATAGTTCATGCTTACACGCAGCAAAGCAAAAGAAGAGCAAGCAAAAACCATCGCAAAAATGACCGAGGTAGCAAACGGGAGCGTAAGTCCCTCCGACACGGCTCCGGCAAGTGTAAGCGCCGAGATTTTGCGCCTTCAAATACAGCTAGAACAAGAAAGTTCTCGAAGGTTGGAGCTAGAACTTAGCCGAGATGATCGCTCGTCTTGCAGCGAAACGCCGTCTACGTGAACGCGCGAAGAGAACCTCGATTACTTCGCCAAAAGGATAAAAACTGTGTTGCTGCCGCTGCCAGCTGATCGAGAAGTACCCATGAGGTTCGGAGGGGTAGAAGGTGTGTTTAAGTCGTATAAAGTGCCAAAGGATGTTCAAAGTCATCTGATCCTACCGCTTATTGCGAATAGAGTAGGCCATCTGTACTCGAAGCTCAGCACTGACGAGCTTAATGATTATCAGACTGTAAAAGAAGCGGTACTCGCAGCCCTTCGCCTCTCTCCAGGCGAGTACAAGAAGCGCTTTATGAAAGCAGTAAAAGCACGCGACGAGACGTGGTCCAACTATTGGGACAGACTACGTAGTTATATGTCAGCATATGCAAAGGCCCGCGAAGTAAAAACCTACGATGAGCTAATAACGTTGCTTATCGCGGACCGCTGTGTCGATTCCTTAACAGAGGGAGCCCGTCAATTTGTCACTCTTCAGTTGACCGAAGTTAAGCCATCCGAAAGTGACATCGTACGCGCAATTGAAAAGTTCGAAGACGCAAAAGGTAGAGGTAGCGCTGTTCTAGGTCAGAGGGACACAGAGCCCAAGAACACACGCGGTCCTCAGGATGTCCTCAAAGTGTCATCACGTCCTCGTCCGTGATGGGATAAACGGAGGAGGTCCACAGGCTGTCATCATAGGAGCTTCCAGTGATTGTCATTTGCGTACATCCTGCGGTCGTCAACCGGAGGACAAGCACAGGAGAAGTAAATTATTTTAATACTGCGTTGTGCATTTTAATACCTGCTAGCCAGTAATCAACTTCGTGATTTATTTCTCATTACCCAATACAATCAAAGGAGGAGTGCTCATGCAAAAATTAAAAAAACGAACAAAAATATAAAATAAAAAGAGATATAGGGGCGCAAATACTGATCGTCGGATTTTAAAGGAATCCGTCTATGTGCAGCGTCTGACGTGCACTAAAATACAGTTTGTTAGACCTTTCACTGCGGTCTTGTTGCAGGAGTGTCCGCAAAGGGTCCCTGGCAGGAGGTTGCGTGGAGCATTTTATTTCCAAAGAGACAAAAAATAATAGCGTTTCACTCCTCAAGCTTCACTTACGATGCACGCATCAAACCAAAGCAGTAAGAAACACGGACACTACCTTGATAGCGATTTAATACTCCAAGGAATTTCTCACTTCATTGTTGGTTATGTGCGAAATCAAGTTAAACTTAGATACCTCACCCTTTGTTTTGACTGAGATGCGAAGAGGACTCCCGAATCTGCTGAAGTTCGGAAGACAAGCAATAACTTGTATCTGTTCTGTCTCGGAAAGGAAATGCTGCTGCATCATATACCTTTCTAAGTGGTTTCGCAGGTTTTAGTGACCTAGGGGCCTTTTATATATATGTTTTTTTTTTGCCTTTTGAACTGTGACACTCATTGTTTGTGATGAGAAATACGCTGAACGAAATACAGATGAGAAACCAAGAATGGTAGCTGGTGACCGCGGTTGAAAATATATAAAAAAACACACACAGGCTGACTGGGTGCTGCAAATGTGACCTCACTTCCCAAAATAAATAATTCACTAAGGTATATGCTTGCTCCCAGAACTGTACTAGCCGCGTCATTTGGTAGCTCCCATGGGAGGTCCTGAGGACATGACGGGGAGTCTCACTTTGTCACATTTCTAACAAATTGAGGACCTGGTAGGGAAGTCCTGGGGATGTTATCCCTGTCCGCTGATGACTTTCCTCGGACGTACCCAGGAGGTCATTGTGTTCTTGGGTAGACAACCGAGCGTCGTAAGGAGGGACACAAAGACAGAGGAAGGCCAGACGACAAAGTGTCACAACAGAGAGGGAACGGCAAAGATCGCCCAGAAGCGAAAACCGGGTTCTCGTGTTATGTTTGCGGAGGAAAACATTTCGCGAGGAATTGCCCCAGAAAGAAAGTGACAGACAGTGACCAGACGGCACCCAAGGTGGTGGACAATAGGGACGCCATTCATAAACGTGTAAATCGGGTAGCCATAGCTCAGGTTAATGACGCCGAGAAATCCAACAGAGTGGTAGATGGCAAAGCCTCCATGGTGGCACGGGTCAGCCCAGCAGCCGTGGGAGAGAACGTCGGCTTGTCTCTTCCTCAACGTGAAGTGGAGCTGCAGTGTGGGACGCGCAAGTTTCGCGCATTAATTGACAGCGGTGCAGATGTTAGCGTAGTAAGGACCGACGTTTTCCCGAAACGCTATACCGACTCGCTGAGTCCGCTATGGCTCGAATCCGCATTCGGGCATAAGGTAGCCGACGAGACGGGTGTTTTGCCAGTACGACTGGTGAGCACGGGAAGCGACCACTCTGAAGTTAATCGGACAATCCCTATCGAGTGCGCGTTTACTGAGAACCTAGCCGGTGACGTAGATTGTCTCCTTTCACTAGAAGCGTGGAACCTTTTGCAAGAGGTTGAGGAAACGCGTGGAGTAGACGTAGCGGAAAAGGTAGACAACGGAAACGCTCAAAACGAAGGAGCAGTTTGTTCGTATGAGACGGACGTATCCGACATGGGTATAGCTGACCTATTTGCGTCCGAAAGAGAAGAACTTAGCGACACGATAAACGACACTAATGTCGCGATGGTGAACATTGTAAGCAGCACGGTTAGGACTGCTGAACAGGACAGCGACGCTAACGAAAGAAGTGCGTTTCGAAAGGCACAATGTGAGTACGCAAGTCTTGCAGAGACATGGGGTAAGGGTAAAGCAAGCTTCCACGGGATGTTCATCGATGACGGCTTACTATAGCATGCGGACAAGGTAGCGGGACAAAAGGTCAGACAACTTGTCTTGCCGCAGAGTAAGAGACAGCAAGTTCTCCAACTTGCACACGACACACAGTGGGGTGGTCATTTAGGATTGCGCAAAACACTCAGTCGCATAAAGGCTAGTTTCTACTGGCCCGGCATCGATAAAGACGTTCGGGAATATTGTGGTAGTTGTCACGGCTGCCAAATTAACAGCGATAGACGCGGAAAGGATAGGATTCCGATCGCACCTCTGACAAGACCCGACTATCCGTTCCAAGCCGTGAACATCGATGTCGTAGGACCATTTGAGACCGCGTCGGCGCGTGGCCACAAATACGCTCTTTGTGTTACCGACCTCCACACCAGGTGGCCAGAGGTCATATGTCTGACTTCGCCGACCGCGAGCAAAACCTGCGACGCGCTTCTTGAAATGTTTTCGCGCACCGGCATCCCCGAGACTATCTGCTGCGATCAAGGAACGAACTTTACTTCGCAGTTAACGCAATAATTTCTAAGAAGGATCGGTAGCACACCTCGCTTCTCGACAGCGGAACATCACGAAAGCAACGGTGCCGTGGAAAGGTGGAACCGCGTATTCCTACGAATGCTTTTTCATGTGGTTCGAGATGATCCGAGAAATTGGGACAAGTTTGTTCCTCACCTCCTATGGGCGTACTGCGAGGTCCCCATGACGCGACCGGGGTATCACTCTTCCAGTTGCTCTACGGTGGACAACCTACGTGCCCACTCTCGATATTAAGGAACACGTGGGAAGGTGAGGTGGGAACCCCGGTACAGCTTCGTGAAGCCCAGCTAAATATCTCGATCAGTTGAGGGAGCAGTTCAAAGCGGCAGCCGAGGCAGCGGGCCTCGTCGCAGAAAAGAACCAGGCGGAGTACGTCGAACGTTACAACCGCGGAGCAAGACAGAAGTGCTTTGAACCCGGCGATCAAGTAATTGTTTTCGAGCATACGCGGACAGCAAAGCACCAGCAAAGTGGAAAGGGCCGTATCAGGTCGTAGGAAAGTATCGGCAGCATTCATACGAAGTTCTAACAGACGACGGCAAGACACGCCGTATTCACGCGAATAATCTGCGCAGGTACAAAGCTAGAGTAAATCAAGTAGGAATCATTTTTCACGGCGAGGAGAAATTTGGCGACGTTTTGCCAGCACCAACGAAAAGTTGTAGGCAAGTGTCGGTCTTACCTCCCGAAGCGACTTCTCATTTGCAGAAAGAAGAAGCCGATCAGATCTGACATACGTTTCAGTCGTTCGCAACGGTCTTCGGCGATGTTCCTGGGGTGGCCAACGTAGCCGCGCATGTTGTAAAATTGCGAGAAGGGCATGTACCAAAAAGACGCCATCCCTACCGTACGCCGCAATTATTGCGAAAGGAAGTCGAGCAGCAAGTGGGCGAACTGTTCGAACAAGGGCTGGCATATATCCCATCGTGAGTGAATATGCCCACCCAGTTGTATGCGTCGCGACGAAGGACGGTGGAGTCAGACTATGCGTGGACTACCGGGCTCTAAACGCCGATACCGTAGACGATGCGTACCCGATGGCGCTCCAACAGGAGTTCGTGTTTCGAGTGGGAAGGGCCCGTTTCATTGCACTGCTAGATCTACGTAGAGGATACTGGCAGATTCCCTTTGACCCTGACAGCCAGGCGAAGACAGCATTCGTGACGCACTTCGGGCAGTTCGCGTGGCGAGTGGTGCCCTTTGGCCTCAAAAACGCAGCTGCGACCTTTCAGCGTACAGTTAACGCTATTCTAACTGACCACCAGGCATACGCCTGCGCCTACTTAGATGATATAGCGGTCTATTCGGAGACATGGTACGAGCACCTGCAGCATATGTCAGCGGTACTAGCCACGCTAGAAGCGGTAAACTTGACTGTAAACTTATTTAAGTGTCAGGTGGCTCAGAGCACAGTTCGTTATCTAGGTCATGTCGTGGGCTCCGGCTCGAACGCGCCAGACCCAGAGAAAGTAAAAACTATCTCTGAACTAAAGCGTCCTACAACCAAGAAGGAACTGCGCAGCGTACTAAGACTCTGCGGATATTACCGTGATTACGTGAAGGGTTACGCGGAAATAGCGAGTCCATTAACGCGACTAACCGGGAAAAGAGTCCCGAATAAAATTCCCTGGACTGACGAAGCAGAGGCCTCTTTTCACGCACTAAAGCTCAGCTTATCGCAGGCGGTGGCACACACGACGCCTGACCCCGAGAAACCTTACTGGGTATTCACCGATGCGTCAGCGTACGCAGCGGGCGCGTGCTTATCCCAAATTGACGACAGCGGCAAAGAGGTGCCGATATGCTTTGCAAGCCACAGGTTCTCCGACACGCAGATGCGGTGGGCGGCGATTGAGCACGAGGCTTTCGCGGTCATCTGGGCCTTGAAGAAATTTGACCATTGGGTGTTCGGGGCACAGATTACTGTTGTGTCAGACCACAACCCTCTTTCTTATCTAACGTGCGCAACCCCTCAAGGCTCTAAACTTGTGCGTTGGTCTCTCGCCATGCAGCGTTATAACGCCAAGATTGTCTACCGTAAAGGGACCGCACACAGAAATGCGGATGCGTTGTCGCGAGTTAGGTTTGAGTAGGTCAGGAGCATTGATAGTGAGCACAGGACCTCCGGGGCACTGACCCTCATCTCTTAGTAGTGTAGTAGTGTTTCTCTTTGCTTGACTTTGGTGTTTTATTGTCATCAGCGTGGACTATTCAGAGTACACCAGGTGTACACAAGTGTGTGAAACTGAACTATTACGATTGTTTCATGTATAATTGTGATAACTTAGTGACCTATATGTTAGTATTGCCATCTGCACTACATGGTTGTGAATTTCTGTTTTGCAATTATTGTGTTCCTTATGGAACAATCGAGTCCCACAACGAACTTTTGGAGGGAGCTGTAAGGTTTTAATTGCAAAAGCAAAATATTACTCAGTTATATGAATTCCATCACTCTGTACCCCGTAGTTAGTGCTTGATGTTTCCCACGCATTCCGGCGTCCGGTTCGGCCTTGGGCGTTCGGGAATGACCCACTTGGTTGGCGCGTCTTTGTTACTGGCCGAAGTAATCCCTTGAGCAACTTGCACTGTGGATACTACAGCATGTTCAAGATCGCGGACCGGCTTACTGGATTTAGTTCATGTTGGAAAGGGGAAATTCACGTGACAAACCTAGTTATGTTAACGAATTAGGTGTTTGGTTTTGGTTTCACGGTTTTGATTTTATTGGACCCTGCATATAGTGGGCAGTGGTCAATTTCGCACTTTATAAGCGAGTGCGAGCTATTTCCGGACAGTTCTAGCGGGGACACTTGCTACAGGAAGGTCTGGGACCTGGTATCACCGTCCACCGCCGCCGGGTTCCTGTTCCGTAAGACTTTGTCTTGATTTACATTACCTTGTACATAGTGTATGTTAATTAAACACTGTTGCTGCTGAGTACTTCGCTCGTCGGACGTCTTTCTTGGGATCAACCTCTGCTCCTAGAACGCATCACGAACTTCTCCGTGTGAGAGAAACTTTACTTCGTCCAAATATGTCAGAGTGAACGCTTATCACATTTCACTACCCACGCCACCTTGTTTTGGAATTTATGGTAAATCTTAACTGCGTACAAATAATGTCATTCCCCAGTACTTCTCACAACATCATGTAGACCGCATAGAACACGTGAACGATATTAGCGTAACTTTTAAAAGGCAATTGAACCAGCTTGCATGATGTCGCACATGCGTCCACATATATCCCCAAATGATGTTCCCGGGATCTCCAGTGGATCTACAAATGACTAAGAAGTGCTCGTCCACAGAACGTCTCCCGGATGCCAATGGGCTCTGTGGCAAAGTCCGTGGGATATCCCATCGTCCAAAACTGGATATCCTCTAGACATTTTCTGGATATATATATATATGGCATGCTGGGTTGGAATGTCGCGAGTGCTCAGTCTCTAAACAATGCAGCAGTGAGCGACAATCTCGTGCACAAAGCACACCAGGGCGCAAAACGCCGGAAGTTATTTTCACTTTTGTCTGTACCACAGCACATACGCTCCGTAGGCTCACATTTCCCCGACAACTGCCGAGATGTGACATATCTTGGGCATTCAACTGACACCAAAATGGAATGTTCTATTGGAGCTCGTACAAAAGGCACAATATGCGACGTATTGTTCGCAATAAGCGGAGCGGGTGACATTGACAGATGAGGTAAAAAGGTACGACTCCATCAAGCCCAGTATGAAATTTAGTTAGCCTAATGTAAGCTGTGCGCTATATTGCATGGCAACGACACATGCGATGTTCTTGTAAACCAAGAATACGCTCGTACCCAGAGTAGACAGTTTCGCTATTCCACCAAATTACATTATCGTACGCTCGCTGCACTTTGGCTTCATAGCCCTATTCATCAGTTGATTGCTTACATCACTGTGAATGTTGAGTACCTTACCGACCGTTCACAATGTTCCTCTGTAGTCAGTTATCGTCCACAAAGTTGTGGTTGGAAGTCAAGACGCCCGGCGCTTTCTGACTGATTAAAATTGACCTGCCACAGCGTATTCAACAATGCAAAAAAGATACCGCTACAGAAGAACCAAACACGTAAATTAACGCAGACAACCGGACTGAGGGGTTAACAGAGTTACCGCGCAGTCGACTTGAGGAGTGAAGTCGCGGCTGGGCCATGTATCTCATGCTTGTTGTGATGGTGTATCTATTCCACATAACATCATGCCCAAGGACGTTTCGTTGTACTGAAGACCTACTGACATCTGACGTTCTTTCCCAGCTTGTGCGTGTTTTCTCAGCACACAGGCCAATGGACATTAGAACATCGGTAGGGTGTATTGACACTTATTCGCACCATCTAGTCAAATTCCTTCATAACGTTGACGTTCCCATCGCTATTTGGACAGATATGAACATATTTAACGCTTCTTCGTGGAGGAACTGGGAACTTGCAGTCCTGGAGGGACGAGCTTTCCACATAATTTTCACTTACAACGATTTGTTCATGCCCGGGACTTTCGACAGTTTCCGACACTATTCATTGGGCATGTACATTCTACCAGAAGACGCTGATGCAACGAGGGCGAAAGGTCTATTTAAAGCAGGAACACAGTGGACGGACATTTTGGATGAATTTTCGTACACTGGCGTCTTCAACGTGAGTATTTCAAACGGCAGCCTTTGCCTAAAGGACTACTTTGCTGAAGAATGCCTCACGTGTGATGCTCCATTTACTCTTCGGAAGCACCTCGTGAGAAGCCGAAAATTTGAAAGGTTTGAAAGGCAGAACATAATTATTTGCTGCGCTATGCCCCCGGAACACTTGCCGAAGGAAATGGTTCTATTGACTCAGCTGGCAGGTGTGGGCGTTTCTTCTCTGTTAATTTATCGCCTGTGTGCTTGTAGGCTACTCTTATCTTCGCATCAAGCGCCCCACCGGAGCACACTTATATTTGGAGTTGCTGTCCCGCTTATCAAATCTGTTCTAGGACAAAGCGTGGCGGACGCAACAGCGTTTCTCAACTGTCAACCCTTGCGAATAGTTTTGGGGTTTTGGATCCCTGTTGCAATGGTCTTATCTGCTGCGTGTCAAGGGCTGCTAACGTCGTACATGAGAGACATGCCGTTGGAAAAAGGAATCGAAGAGTTTGATTATGATTTTCTTGTGGAACACGGATACAGAGCCTGCGTTTTGGAAAAACATTACGTGTCCACTTCGCGTGAGAGCACCGACAGCACGAGTGTATTCAAAAGTTCATGTGAATGCTTCAACGCGGATGGCTCTATAAAGCGAAAAAATGACGGAAAGGATAGCAACGTAACAGCGGATTATTATTTCGAAAATAGTGTTGAACTGCACAACGAACTCCTACAAATGGGCTACAGAAAAGTTGAACTCCTAAGAACTGTCATGTCCGGCCCGATGACAGGAATTACTTCACTCTACTTCCACAGCCCGCGCAGGATTGTGACTCAGGGTGTGGAGTCCGGTTTATATGTAAGGGCACGGAACTTGGAAGTGTTCAGAGTTCAAAAGGACAACGACAAACTGCCACAGGGATCCGGACAGGAAGCGCTGACAATTACGGAACTGCGGCCACCGTTCCTGCTCTGGGCAGTGGGTATGCTGATGTCCATTGCCGTCCTATTCGCTGAAATAGCATTTCAGCGTAGCAATGACGCTATAAGGCGTGCAATCAGGCTGGCCACAAGACGCATGGTGCGAGGTATGCGCTTGTACTTCGATGATTTCCTCCTCTTGCGAATTAAGCATTATTAGTCGATCACATCGCACTCGATGGGTTTCCTGTATACCAAGCCCTGCACCCTATGCCGGACATTTTGCTTGAACGTGTACTTCGATGTGTAATTCGCTGTGTTGCCATGAACCGCCGTTTATGGACATTGTGACTATGGATATAAATCAAACGTGTTTGCGTAGCCAGCAACCGGGCTGAGAGATGTGCGTATTATTCAACGTCGCATTAAAAATATCGCAAAGGCAACCGTGACCATGCGTGTTTCCCTGGTGCATGCTATCAATTTGAAGAATATTTACTGTAGAAAAGTTACGTGTTGACTGTTATGTTAGTATCGTACAGGTTGGGTTAGTAGGCTTGTTAGTTCAGGCGTGATTAAACTTCGTTATGAACATGCGTGATTCAACAGAGATCAATCGAGGAAAGCCGTAAATATTCCTGGGCACTCCTTGGAAGGGAAATAACCGTTCCGTAATGTCTGATCATTTGACACGGGCCATTCGAAGAGAACGCGTTACTCCGTGCTTACCGTCTTCACCGGAGGTCGAGGGGAGGTTTCTTGTCTGCATCTAGTTGTAAACTATGCCACAACACTATCAGGTAATCTTGTCACTCAGGTTCCTCTTGTTCTTTCGTAGTTTTAAAGAAATACATTTGTGGGTAATTAAGCTAAGGTAATTAAGCTAGTTATAAAGCAACAGTAACCTCGTAGTTCCGTGAACGCCTCTAGTTCCAACACAGTACGGAGTCTTAGTGCACCATCCGCTATCGGTTTTTCGTAGGTAAGGGATAGAGTCGGTGGTTCTGCACTAATGCAAAAATATTTAGAGCTTCGTGCAATGCATAGAACCGCCACGCTGTCCCTTACGCACGCACAGTGGATAGCGTACAACGCACTAGAACTCACTAATATCTGCTAGGTTGGTTTGACAGCTATACGATTGGATGTGAAAGAGAGAGATAGAGTGACAAGGTCACTCATAACGTCGGACTTCCCGGATAGCTAATTTTCAATATATCTCTCCGCAGTCTGTTGACCCTCGACTTTTGTAGGGTAATCATTGATGGGCGTGTTAAAAGTTATATAAGGGGACACCCAAGTACAAATGGAAGTGCAATAGAATATGCACTTAACTTGACACCGACACAAAAGGAACGGAATTCGTCCGTTGCGTTGTCTGTGATGCATGACCGATAAAAAAGAAAACGGTAGTTAACGCTCTTCCTCTCCATCATCTTCTCAAGGACGGAACGGACGTCGTGCAGTGCGTTCCCATTAATCCCCTCAGCCGAATTTCCCAATCATGGCGGGACGTGGTCTTAGGAGACCAAACGACAGTATATCTAAACTGGTAGCGAAAACAGGCGAACATATCAAATCAGACCCATCTACAAAGCTACAAGCACGAGGCGCGAGCTATCCTGTGTGTTTGTAGTAGAAGTGCGATCGTAAACAAAAAGAAACTTTACAACATGGGCACGGCTTGTGTGCGTACTAATAGGTTATTCATAATTTCAATGTCGAAAAAAATGTTGTCCCACTCGTGCACATATACGAAATCATCTACCACCCGAGTACATTTCAATGTCCTGCTCCCTTTGCGCAGGTTTGTAAGTTTGGCAAGTTTGCCCGTGCATCTCTGTATCCGTGCCGTGTGTCCGTGCATTGTAATACGAAGTTCGTACACTTTTTTGGGGTAAACAGGAAGCGGTGTTCACATCTCGGAGCCGTAGACCAAGATTAACACGTTTGAAGAGATGAGTGCAATGCATCCCCTGTTGCTGGCCCCGCGAAAAATAATTTGGTCATGGGACAAGCGGCTATGATAGCGTGAGCGTTAGGAGGAATCAGATGTGCACCAACGATGCTATGTTTTGTCGCAATGTACCTATAATGGCCACTCATTGAATAATTGCAAACGTCTAATCACTACGTGTACGTATAGCTCCAAGTGAGAAACGGACCTCAAGTGAACCTTCCTAATTTCTGTGTGGTCATCACGATGCCCATTTGCTTCGAGTTGTCAAAACCTATGATAACTGTATGTATTTCGAAATGAAATGTTTAATTAAACCTGATATGATTTATTTTTCTGTGTTTTAGTCTGGTGTTGTTGCCTGCATGAGGAAAAGAGAATACAACTCAAACCAAGTGTGCGAATGTGAACGTGCCATGGCTAATTATGCACTACTTATTATTCATACTGCTGACGTCATTCCTGACGTCATTTATTTACAATGGTAGTAGTCCGCGCAACGGATGGATTGCGCTGGCGGTCTCTGTCATGGCGTCATTCTGAAGACACGGGAACCTACGGGAGTTGCGCTACCTGTTTAGATATACCTTGACCAATCTGCGGCCTACTTGAAGCATACTTCACACGCCGAGAGCATTTCGAACGCAAGCTGCTCTCCCTCCAGGCACAGACGTCATCATCACTGGCATTGTGTTTAATATAGCGGGTGGTGTACGCGTTAAAGCTGTGTAAGGGCTCTGTGAATGGACTTAGACGAACTGCAAAAAGATATAACCAATGGCCTTTTAGGATGTCACTTCTGGTGATATATAGTTGAGAATACTGGAAATCGATATCTAATTCACCGTAGCCTAGGAAACCACATATGTCGTCTAGACATCCAGAGTATTGTTCAGTTTGGACATTTGGCATGTTCTTTAGATCTCCACGTTTATCCGAAATACGCTGAAAAGACGTACTATAGATGATCGAATGCTTGTCCAGATCACTTTGTTGGTACGCTGCAGAGATATCCCGGCTGGATGTTTTTTTCCTTCTAATGGATGTATGTCCAAAACATGCGACGGATCTCCATCGTACGTTCAATAAACATCTCCGTACATTGTTGATACCATGCACTATGACAGAGGATCTGCACTCTTTCTCCGTTTTGGGGAAGGCACAGAGCATATTCGAATTTTGTATGTTGTATTCTCTCGTTGTTCGTCATGAGGGCGGAATTGTCATTTTTTCTAGATATATTTCACCCGAAGTGGCATTATATATACCGCGCTGTACGTGAGCACTTCTCCCACAACGGCGGACTCTTACGCGGGGCAATCTGCGTTGAGTAGGCCAGCACAGTTGTTTAGAGAGATCCATCTTTGCCATATGATAAACAATGGTCCAAGACAGCACCGTTATACTATACTTATGTCCGGTTTAGGAATATGACATAAGTGGAAGCTACAAAACAAAAGACGATGAGAACAGTTTGCGGCAGGGGAAAGGGTAATGAATTAGTCTGTGATACAATTCATTACCCTTCGTCTGGTGACGAAAAATCAGTGACACCTAAATCTGCTAACACTATCAGTTCACATATCAAGTTTCAGGGTAACTGGGCGATAGCATAAAATAAATCATAACATAACTTAACTTAATTCCATATAGCGTTCAATTACTTCAATGAGTTGCCCCAGGTCATTCCAGGGTATCCCAGAACAACGAAAAACACTGTTCTTTGCACCCATGTGAACCTGTATTGAAAGTTACACACCGAAGAGAGTAACAGAAGCGGGGAAATGGGCACCGCGACCACAGAAACATATGCGGCTGTGACATCAGAGCCCTCGCCGCCGCCAGTGAAACAGCGCAAGCGAAGTCACGTGCGTACGGCTGCCAATCGAAAGGCACGCAGCTCTGACCTTTGTTCGATGACTTGTATCTCGCTAAGTAGAATAATTATTTTTTCCTTGGTACTCTTGCGTACAATACGTCCATTATGTAATGAACCATATCTATAAAAGGGTGCTCACAATAGGGTGCAGGCAAGCTAGTACATCTCCATCATGTAGGAAAACCGAGAGGAACGGACCAACAAAGGGAGACAACACGCCCTCAGTCACCCTCAGTGTCACACACAGATACTCAGATCTGCGTGCTGCGCCCTTTTTTGTCCGTGCCTCTCGCTTTTCCATCATTATCACTCATAAGTGGGGGGTCGAGAAATTGTAGATATCGGTGATCCTACTTTTGCTACAGGACATCAATGAATAAATTGTATGTCCTGTTTGCATAGAATGCTCACTGGATTGTGCCACAAGACAAAATAAGTACCAGCGAAACGCATACCAGTCGCTTTTCCTGTACACACTGAAAAACGCTTGAATTTCTGGAAACTTACTAGTCTCAAGGCCTGCCTCACTCTCATGCTTCTGTCCATGCAAGCAAACAGTATATCTTTGAACTCTGTCATGTTCTGGAAAACGTACGCATAAAGAGGTCGCGACATTCAGTTTCGCTCTTTGTTGATTTAGGCCTAAGCATAACGCTAACCATGATTAGGGCTAAGATAATCCTGTACGTGAGAACGACAGTTTCAAAATCATCGTGAATATTGCAAAGCTCGTACATTTTTCAGTATATTGAATATATAATGACATTATATCAATAAACGAGCATCCAATGCAATCATACAAAAATACAAACAATTCGTGGGAAAGAACTGCGTAAGCACGAGCTCTAAGTGAAAGGGGAACACTGCGCTCCTACATATCTTCAGAGTGTAGCATCTACAGGACCATGTGAAATGAGAGACATACAAGTGTAACGGCGTGCCTCTTCTACACCATTCGAAACAATACTTTACAAAATGCACGCTTAAAATACCACCGATCCAAACCCACCTTCTGACATACACCACTTAGTAATCCACAGTCAAAATAAATCATAGTGATATGTAATGCTCTCCTGTGCTGTGTTAGTTGCGCAACGAGATGTTTCATGTGAGTGACCGCGTAAGATTAGTGTGTTTTCTCATATTCTGCCTCATATTTAGCGTATTTCCCTCCATTTCACTTCACTGTTTACAAATAAGTGGCGCCATCTGCACATGCACGGGGTTGGCGTGTGCAGAACACAATGAACGCAGCCGTGGGAATGCGTCCCCCAAGTGCGATATCAGCTCTGTTGCACTGCTTTAACGCTCCTGGGTATTTCTTTGCACGATACCCGAAATAATTTAGAGCTCTAAATGAAATGGACGACTAGTGGTGAACGGCAAAGTTGTTTATGAAAGGTGTACAGCATGGCAATCCCTTTGCGCTGCACATCAACAACTGGAGTTCCAGCTAGCCACAACACATGCCGCCGATCGCAATCGATTTGCTGTTTGTCTAATATTTTCGCCGAGCCAGTTAACTGCTGATACTGCACAATAGCACAAGTCACTTTTCTCAAGTTCCTCAAACAGCGCTGATGCACTGCCGTGGACCGATTCGTGTTATCGTCCTTTATTTGTACACAGATGCCGTGAGAGAACCTCACAGAGGCGATATCAGAGAATTTTGCGGGGTGTTGATCAGGCTGGTCCCAAGGCAGTATACAAGGTATTTGCTCTAACGTGTCTAGAAATTTTATTTAAAGCGAGTGATAAAAGAGAAATGAGCGCTACGTTTCAGCTACTTGACTAAGAAACAGGTGCTACAAGTCAAGCAGTACACCTCTTTCTTACTCAAGTAGCAGAAGAGTACCACGTTCGTTTCTTGTATCGCTCGCTTTAAATATAATTTCTGGACACGTTAGAGGAAACACCCTGTATAGGGAGAACACATATTCTGAATGAGCGCAACTTTTTAGCCAAACACAGCTTCCCTCTAAAAAAACAATTTAAAAAAATGCTATTTGTGTGATTGTTATACTACGCACCAATATTACTTGTTACATCATTTTCTTGACAATGTTTATCATATACTATGTAAAATGTTTACTTTTTTCACAGTGAACTTGCTATCTTCTTGTGTTTTTGCCTTGCATAATCTTTAGAATAACAGTCGCTCATACTGTAGGGACTGAAGACCTCGTTGAGCTATCTTGCTATTTGGTCCTGCGCTGCACCATTGTTTGTGGAAATAAAGCTCGAACTCAGATCTCAAACGCAGGACGCTGCACCCAGGTTC
This sequence comes from Ornithodoros turicata, assembly GCF_037126465.1. Classification (NCBI taxonomy): domain Eukaryota; kingdom Metazoa; phylum Arthropoda; class Arachnida; order Ixodida; family Argasidae; genus Ornithodoros; species Ornithodoros turicata. The sequence continues at coordinate 189,241,546 of NC_088201.1, forward strand.
CCTTGACACCGCAATATTGATGACGTAATAAACACGGAAGCAACTTTCGAGGACATTACGAATGCATTACTCACCTTCTAAAGCGGCGATGTGACAGCATGGCATAACCGCATTGACATGCATAATGGCCTGAGTTCCTTCAGAACATTTAAGAGAAAACGATGTATATGGATGCAAGTTCTGCGAGCCGTTCTGTTTTTGATTCTGAGATACTATGTGTTGTAATACTGCCGCAGGAACGGATGCCCCTAGCACAGTCTTCAGTTAGCACCGAAAGCAATGACCTTCGAAGCCTCATCAATTGTAGGCCAAGCTGACCAATTGGATAAAAGTTGGCCTCCACGAAGTTTGGTGGTGTTACCGCCTTTATTGTCGGTGACGAACGACGAGCAAAATGGCACTGTAGTCTGGAATCGACAGTGAGTGATGTGATAGTCCATTTAAGGCAACGTATATGCCCCGCATTCGGCAGCGTTTACCGATGACAATTTTATCACGTACGAGTAACGCACGCACCGTCTCATGTCCGCTAGCCCCTCACAACGCTTACTGTATCCTTCCACTAGATCATTTTAGCCACACTCGCGTCATGCTAGGCTTTCCTTAAGGTTTTCCTCTGACCAGCGTGGACCCCCAACAAATTCACGCACAGCACTAATGTGGTCCCAGCTTTTTTCAACGCCGTGTTCTCCAACAGATAAAATGACCTCCTGCACGCTGCTAAGGGAGACCGCTGTTTGTACAGGCCATTCCATGCGAACAATCCATGATATACGGGAGAGTCGCGACGGAGGACAGTACAAGTCTAGCTAACTGGCCAGAACACAATGTGCCACTCATCCTGATCACAGCGGAAGATGCGAGTGGAGCAACGCCAGCGACAGAAGCACTCGACTGGGTCGAGCACTGCGTGTTCCCCGGTGATCAGCGCCCGTATTCCAGTACGAACTGCCTGAAACAGATCTAAACTCCCGCAGTCGCAGCCACCGAACGCTATCCGGCACCGGCGCATCCAAACTTGAAAATCTATTTCCGCAATCAGACATGCCAGATGTTTCCGAAATCTTGGTGAAACCGGCAACGGTTTCACGAATCTTACAGTGGCCAATTCGACACTTGGAAGATCAAAAACAACCCCCACTCTTCTCCAGAGGAGCAGCGGCATCTGGCACTGAAGGAAGCAGTTCACTGGCGACCCCGAGATGCCACAAGACGGGCAGCGATCCGTGCGACAAATATGGAAGCGGTGTAAACGTTCATGGAGCGTCAGGACACCATGAGCCAGCTTTCGCTGGAGACTCGCCCGACGAGCGTCCAACCAGCCAGCTGTGATACGTCGCAAGGCGCTTCCGGAAAGACCACCCACAGTACCACGTAGGGAGGGAACCAGCAGCGCCTCCGTGAGTGTGGCGTAGAAATACCTCTTCCCAAAGAGAGACGTCAGCGTCCGGGGCACCTCGCGCACGCGTCTGACGGCAGCTATGCAAGCTGTGAAAAGGGGGAAGAAACTTCTGCTCTCGGACGGCTGTCAGTGATATCGGTGAACCACCGGACGGCATGACGGAGGAAATAGTGCACAAAAGCGCACGCTGGGTGATCAGGACTGTGAAACACCTCAACAACAGCACGTATCTCCAGTGATAGACATCGCTCCGTGATAGCCGACACGCCTAAACCACCCCGATCACGCGTGAGATACAGCCGTGACCTCCTGACCCATTCATCTAAACCAGCCCACAGGAAACGGAATGCGTTGCGAGTTATGGCGACTCGAATTACTGCAGGTGGCAGACATACAGCGGCGAGGAACCACAGACGGCAGTAGTACCATGAGACCAATAAGCGGGCACAGAAAGTGAGGGGCAGGTCTACAGATTTGAGTTCGCTCAGAACAGCGAAAGAATGTTTAAGCACTCTAGGCCAGTTTGCAGGAGATATCCCACTACCATCGTAGACAACACCGAGGATTTTGACTAGAGTTTTTGAGGGTGCGTTGATTTGTAATGTTGAAGACGAGAACGGAACGCTATATCGACCAAGTTCGATTAGTAATCAACCACTAATGCCGATGTCGCTCTCGTTCGCTCTAATGTGATAACGAGAGAGTAAAGCTTCACTTGCAACTCGAGTGAAAGCTGCGAAAACGTCTCACTTTCATCACTCAAGGAAATTACTGGTGAAGCGAATTATTATTGCTTTCGAAAAAGAAGTCAGTGACCTCATGCTAACTGTAAATTGCTGTTTTCACGGTAACAACGTATAGTGGACGTACTCTGGTGGCTACATGTTTGGAGTCTGCGAACCACATATGAGACTGCTCTAACGACCACGTTAAAGCTCGGCTATGCCGATTTTCGAGTGTTACAGAATGTAACGTGCGTCATACGACGTGTTCGTCAGATAACACAAGTTACGTATGCGGAGTTGTTATCCGAAAATCTTCGCTTTTTTCAGAAAAGTCGATTTTTAGTTTCACTGACATTCCAACTCGCGGTGTGCAAATCCTGTACCGACGTCACGCTCGCGGTCGGAAACATTTCGGCTTGGCGTGACTTGTGACTTGATTTCTTTCGTCGAGGTGGCCGGGATATCTGCTTGGCTGCTGCGGTGCTCCGTAGATTGAGATGGAAATTGTAATATAACATTATGCGCTGTTGAGGTCCCATTGGAAAACGTCTTGAGGTTGTCTTCGAAATCCTAAAGATGCCCTCGGGTTCCTTGAGGTTCCCTGAGTTTACCTCAAAAGTGCCTCTGGTTCTACAGGGGTTAGCTAAAAAATCCTAAGGTTTTACCTCAGGACCTCACTTTCGCTCGTTTGAGATAACCTCACGAAGTTCTGAGGTGGGTCCTCAGAACCCCGGACATGGCTCTGGTTCTTTTAAGGTTACCTCAACGAACCTTGAGGACGTCCGAAGCAGCACACAATATTGGACCCATATTGGCTTGTCATTGGCGATACGGGTAGAATACGGGACCCGTTTTGCCGAGATTTCTCCCATATTGGCTCAAACGTAGCAATATATAGGCCCCATATTGCTAGGTTTAGACAACGCGTGAAAAATCCTGCTAATATGCCCAATTCAATACGTCGTTACACCCGACAGCTCTCTGCAGATAATACAAATTGTTCAAATCAGTCAAGATCTCTGTAACCTGCACTGCAACTCTAGAACTCAACTTCCCACTTGCTGCAAACAGCCACTATCTTGCTTCGCGATACCAACTCCAACCGGTGGAACAGACTGGCAGCGTGGTTCTTTGAGCGAAATCACGCGTCCTACAACTAATCCGCATGACGACACTCGAATCGGACGTTTCATTCGGGCTAAAATGGCGCTAGTTCCTCAATTAACAACGGAGTTGCAGCAGGTCAAGTAAAAAACAGAATGTCTGATAGGAAGTTATGTCTCTTCTGTAATGCTAGGTGCTTTCAAGTTACTGCAGGGAGTGTGAGTGTTTGAGGCGTATGTCCGTCACCTTCACGAAGGCGTTTCGGTCCTTTGTACTCTAGGGGCAGATTCGAATATTTGGTCTATATACTATTGCGAACGTAATGAAGGTTTTTCAGTTATGTTTGGCACTAGAAGTTCCGTGGGACTCCCTGGAACAGTCAATGACATGGGCGTAGCATCTATTCTTCGTTTTTAGGGCGATGCAGTGTTGTTTTTGCTGCGCTATGCAACGTAAATCATGAAGATCTGCAGAAATGAAATGAAAAAGCAAAAACAAGAGAGAAGTAATATTAGTTGTGGATAGTGGATATTATACCGGATAATGCTTTATTATTGGACCAGCTCCCTGTTGGAGTTATCACGGAAATATTGGCAAAATGGGCTTGCACATTAGTCCCGGTACTAGTCCAATGTGGAGCCTGTTTGCACTCCCCATATTGATATCATATTGGCACCCCATATTTCCCCTACATTGGAAATCGTAGCACCCCATATGGATCCAATATTGGACAAATATAGGCGTGCTGCTTGGGGAAGGGCCTGACACCTTGATACACCTGGCATCCTTGACAATTTCTGCAGGAATTTCTCAGACCCCTTTCCGTTGGAGAGTTTCGCAAGTTTTTCTTTTTTTAGTAGCGTTTAGTGTGCTGACTTTTAACTGAATTATGTTAATGTCATTCAATCGACAACGTTAATTAATCCTACATCAAATAGTTTCAGCCGTAGATTGATTTGTTCAACTTGCAAACCAACTCATTTTTGTGGTTTCCAGCGAGTTGTTCTATGTACATCACTTTGTCCAATTTTCCGTGAAGATAGGCAGTCTTTACATCCAGTTGTCGCATGAACATCCCCTCTTCAATTGCGAGTGCAAGAAGTAGACGCAAGCTGGTTAGCTTCACCACTGGAGAAAAAGTCTCAAAATAGTCGATCCCGTGAACTTGTGAGCTGCACACTGCCACGACGCGTGCTTTATATTTTTCAAACGTGCCTGTGGGCCCTCTTTTTATGAGAAATACCCATTTGGACTTGACACTTTCATACCCGGTTCTCTCTTCACAAGAGTCCAAGTGCCCATTTTATGCAGTGAAGAAAGTTCCCCTTCCATAGCCTGCTTCCATTCTCGTCGCTGCGGTGAGGCAATTGCTTCGTAATAACTACAAGATCCTTGAAGATCTGCCTCGACCAATTTACAGTAGCTCTTTTCCGATGGATCTATTTGCATTCTTCGGGGGATCTTTCTTTCCCGTGTAGATTTCCGTGGTTCAACTACTGGTGCTTGTGGGCTTTCAGTTTCGTCCGCGGAATGGTCCTTTTCATCTCGGGAGACAAACTCGACGTCCTCGGAAGCCTCGTGACTTAAGTAAATAATGTGCGTGAGGAGCGAGTCATCTTGCGGAGATTTCAGCAGTTCGCAACCCTGTCTGTCCTCTTGAAACTTTGCGTCTCGACTAAAGGATTTTTTTTTCGTTCAGGGTCGTAAAATCTATATGCCTTTCGATCGTCGCAGTAGCGATAGCATAAAATTGTGGGTTGACCCCTGGGATTCAACTTGGTTCTGTTTCTTGAAGGCACCCAAGTATAAGCCACGCATCCAACTACCTTGAAGTAAGATACGCTTTGCTTTTGCTTCGTAAAAAGTTCTTCCGGGATGCCGCCGTTAACAGCTTTGCTACTGCAACGATTACTGACATAGGCCGCTGTATTTATAGCCTCTGCCCAAAATTCGGCTGGAAGAGCAGCTTCGACGAGTAGTATCCTTGCAGTCTGTACCAGAGTTTGGTTCATCCTCTCTGCTACACCGTTTTGAGCTGGAGAGAATGGGGCTGTCTTCTCATGTATGATGCCACGTCTAGTCAGGTAGTCATGCAGACAGTCATTGACAAGTTCCCTTCCGTTGTCGGTACGAATTCGCTTAACGCGTAATCCTATTTGAGTCTCCGTCTCAACGTTGCCCGCACCCCATTGCTCCTGTACAAAATGGGCCAATCCAGCTCCCCCTTGTGTTCCAGCTGTGGCGAGGTGGGCAACATTGCTCATTGTCTTCTGCACTGCCAGCAGCACATTCCCCAACTGCAAGCCCTCTATCGCCGTCTAATACAGCTGGGCTACAACACACTGTCCATGGCCACCCTCCTCGGTCCCGTCCCTCGCCCTACTCAGTGGGCCATCACCACGGCCCTTTTCCGCTTCTTAAATGACTCTGGCCTTGCGTCTCTCTCTGACTGGACGTTCTTCGAACTTTCCTTGGTGCCTGAGCTGCACTGCACTGCGTGCCTGTTTTTCTGTCATCCTTTCATTTCTTTTATTTCCTTTGTTTATTCTCAGTTCCTGTCTTCATCTTTCTATTAGCTTATTTTTTCTTTTTCTTTTCTTTTGTTTATTTTTCAGAATAGCAAGCTGGCAATAGCCTGGCTGACATTTCCGTTTTCTTTTTTTCACTCTATTAAACATACCCCCTATTTGAGTTTCCGCTCTCCTTATGAAACCCATCATTGCGTTCACAGCGTCGTCCTAATACTGAAGAAAATACGGTGTGACTTTCCGACTAGCCCCAACGCTCATTGCCATAGCCTAATATTTTTCTCTGTTGTGCTGGCTGTCGCGTTTGTAATTTTTCACTTATGAGGTTCCACTTTAAATCTCTTTGAGTCAAAGTGTATCAGGATGCTCTGGTGTACATGCTTATTGAACTGCTGATATGATAATCAAAAAATGTAAAATTGACCTTCTTTGGAGATCGAGGGTTCAAATCCTGTACCAGACGAAATTTTTTTCAACAAAAATTAATGGAAATTTTCTTGTTCTGCCCTAATCCTTTTGTTCTTAGAAGGGCCTCGTTTTGACGAAATCTCAATATAGCCTCCTGAACAGTCGTTTCGTACTTCTTCAGCTGCAAAACTACTGGCATCACTTAGCAACAGAGTTCAAAAACATCGCTTGGGAGTGGCAACTAACTGTGTAGTACCACGTGCACATCGCCGAATTTCCTTAGTCGGAGAGGGGTAAGTGGTCAGAGAGTAAGGGGTCTGGCAAATCGCGGACCACTTAAATTCACCCATAGCCTCACCCACCACAAGGTTAGGAGGCTTACCGACCCAGTACTCTTCAGGACGTGCGTGCCTTAAACCACTAGGCTACCCAAGCACCGATCAAACTGGAACAAATTTGGAATTTTCTGAGAGAAACGACGACGGTGTTTCGAGTTTCAAAACGGATCTGCCAGGAAAGGATTTGGTGCCACATTGCAAAGAATACAGACACAAGGAGAACCGCACTTCATGCAACATACATGTCTTTAAGCTGCAAAAGTTTACGCGACCTTTCACAAAATGTGTTGGCTTGGGAGCCCTGGAGTCAACGCCAAGTAGTAGCTCCCTTCGAAAACACTCGCGAAATTGCTCCAGTAGGGCAGATGTATGATTCTTCGAAGGGGTCTAGTATATTAAAATAATGAACGCTAATCACTAAAGAAGAATACGAGAGAAGTGGGCGGGACGAAGTGGTCTAGTATAGACGTTACCGTGCGAGTGATCCGCGGTTCGCATCCCAGACGAGAGAATAATACATTTTGTGGAAGTGTTCAAGTTATTTCTAAGATATATCTCACTGATGTCGAAACGGGCAATTCCAAATATCCCATGCTTCTGGAATCTCATAGTCTACAGCTTGAGGATTAGGGATTCCTGGTTGGACATGCTATTCCAGCTCTTGTGAGCTAATACGACGAGAGATTTAGAAACCAACGCAAGCAGTGTTCGTACAGAACCTGTTTTGGGAATAATTCGCTAGGGCTTATCGGATGCGCACTTTAGAATATGAGAAAGAACGCATTTCTTTCTACGCTAGCTCTGTGTCAACCAAACACTCCCATTTGCCCGAATGCTCTTTGCCATAGCCAAATACTTGTTCTATATTGCGCTGACTGTCGCGTTTGTAAGTTTTGACTACATCTGAAGCCTGCGGTCCCCTGAAGGCGACTGCAGTAACTTGAAGACACCCGAACGCATCTGGAGTCAGTTGAAGACGTCGGGTGTCATGTGAAGTTAACTAAAGGAACATGAGGATGTCAAGAGTCACCAGAATTTACTGGGAGTCACTTGGAATGAGCTGGAGTCAACCTGAACACGTTTGGCGTTAAGCACGTCTGGAGTCACCTGAAGTCACTCGAAGTGACATGAGGACGTCTAAAGGCAATTGAGGTCGCATGAAGATGTCTGATCTGACCTGCAGCCGTATGACGTCACGTCAAGTCACCTGAAGACATCTTGTGTCATATGATGGCGTTGGCAGTAACTTCAAGTTACCTGAAGACGTCATTAGTAACCTAAAGTCACTTGAAGACGCCTGAAGACGCCTGGAGTCACCTGAGGTCACGTGCAGACGCCTAGTCTTTTGAAGTCACCTGAAGATGTCTGAGGGCACCTGAAGACATCTGTAGTCACCTAAAGGTTACCTCGAGGTAGCTGTAGATGCCAGGAGGGAGCTAAAGTTACTCAAAGTAACTTACTTCAAGTCAGCTGGAGTCACTTGACGTCGGCTGTAGTCACCGCAACACGTCAGGGGTCAGCTCAAAGACGTCCGGAGCGAGCCAAGGTCACTTCAAGTCACCTGAAGACGTTTGGTGTCATCTGAAGTCACCTGAAGTTGTCAGGAGTCACCTAAAGCTGCTCGAAGTCACTTGATGAAGCTTCTCGGGATCCTGGACAGGTGATCCAAAAATTACCTCGCCCTCATGCACGTTCCTCCTGTATTCTCCCAATAGCCCCAACGCTCATTGCCACAGCCTAATATTTTTCTCTGTTGTGCTGGCTGTCGCGTTTGTAATTTTTCACTTATGAGGTTCCACTTTAAATCTCTTTGAGTCAAAGTGTATCAGGATGCTCTGGTGTACATGCTTATAGACCTTATGCAAATGTGCTGCCATCTA